>NW_026057581.1:1181029-1450771 GCF_023721935.1 Panthera uncia | reverse complement strand
GGGGGGGGCCGCCGAGGGGCGCCGCGGGCCGGACTCGCGCGGCCGGCGCTCGGGGCGCGCAGGACGACGTGGCCGCGTCCGAGCGGATCCCGGCGCGAGCGGAAGGGGCGGCCCGGGGGCGGGGTTTGGGCCGGGATCCCGCGCGCCTTCACCGCCCCGGGTTTGTGCGCGCCTCGCCTCCCGCGTCCCCGGGCCTGGGTCGCCCCCACACACCTCTCCGGGCCTGGACCTCCCTCCCCATCCACCTCCCTCCCCATCCACCTCCCCGGGCCTGGAACTCCCCCCACTTCCCTGAGCCTGGACCCACCTACCCGGGCCTGGACCCCCCTCCACCTCCCGGGGCCTAGTCCCCCCTCCCCCCAGGCCTGGACCCTGCCTCCACCTCCCCGGGCCTGGACACCCACCCCCGCATCTCCCCGAGTCTGGACCTCCACCCACCTCCCCACGTTTGGACCCCACCACCACCACCTCCCCAGCCCTGGACCGCCCCTCCACCTCCCCGGGCCTGGACCTCCCCTCCCTGAGCCTGGATCCCCCCACCTTCACCCGGGCTTTGCTCAGGGTCTCTGCCCGGCCCCCCCGCCTCAGCCTAGTTGTGGGGGGCGGGGGTGGGGGGGTGGGGTTGGCGAGGACAGTTGTGGCGTTTCCAGGAGACTGGAGCATGCGAGCAGCCGGAACCCTCGCAATTTTGTTTCCAGAAAGGACGTCTTACCTGTGTGCTGGCAACATTTCTGTAACACAGAATCAGACCCATGCAGCTCGGCTCCTTCCCACTGTTCCCAAGCCAGCGGGTTTACCGCCAGAGCCTCAGCATCCTCTCCGGAGAAATGGGAATGATCACTACAGCCCAACAAGGAGGGAGCCCACCCCGTTTAGTGTTTTAGCCATAAGGGTGTTTATCCATTACACCGAAAGTGCTCACCGGGCACAGAATCGGCTAGAAACCCGCAAGCCTGCCCCTTCCTGGTCACCACTGGACAAGTGCGCCCACCTTGGGATTTCCTGGTCTCCTTTGCTGTTTCCTCACTACTTTCCTCATCCTCTTGGTTTCATTCAATCCGGACAGTCTCGCCTTGCTTTCCCTCTCTACGGGCCTCTCTTTATTTTAATTTCCGTTGTTACACCTTGACCGAAGTTATTTCAACACTGTCAGATTGCAGACGTTTTAAGGTGAGTTAGTAGCCAGGTGACTGAGCGTTTCCAGTAATTTCCCTACTGACACCGCCAGGATGGGACTCCTCCTTAGAAAAGCCCCCAAATGCCCCTTTCATTCTGTCACTTCTCACTCAAATCTTCAAAGCTACCCTTTTTTTTGCCTCCCGGACATTGTCCACACCGTTGAGCACCAGGTTCCAGGGAGCGCTCTGGCCTCCACCGCAGACTAACACCTTCACTGTCCTCTCAGGAAGCCACAACCCCAACCCAGCTTCTTAGGGCTTAGGCGGTGCCCACCACAGCCCTCTGCAGGCCTGCTCACCGATCCTACCCCTCCTCAGAGTGTAACCTAAGCAAACAGCACACTGACGGCTCTCTTCCCCTGTGAGTCTCCCAAGTTCACGCGGAACCTCAGATTCTGAGCACTTGGCTGTTTTCTAGGCAGAGACTTCAGCTCCCTTGCATGGAACCGTCACCTCTCTATCAAAGTTCTAAAGCAGGACATACTTTTTTCTTTCTTTCTTTTTTCATCCCCCCGCCCAATGTTTCCCCATTTTACCCCCTAAGCATACTTTTAAAGTAGGAAGTGACTTTAGCCCTCACACAGCCCAACATACTTCATAAATAGGAAACTGATACCAGACGCTAAAGTACTTCAAAGAGGAGAGTCCTCTCCAGACTGTCTATGCTCTCTATTTCGACTTGCTCTAATCAGACTAAAAATAATTTGTTATTTATTCCGTTGTAAAGTGACCAGCGTTCAAACACACATGCCTATTAGAGGCAAAAGGGAGACTTTTAAAAAAATTATTATTTTATTTGGAGAGAGAAAGAAAGGAGAGAGAGTGTGAGTGGGGGGGGGGGGGGCAGAGAGAGACAATCTTAAGCAGGCCCCATGCTCAGCACAGAGCCGGACGTGGGGCTCCGTCCCATGAACCACAAGACCATGACCTGAGTGGAAATCAAGAGTCAGATGCCTAATGGACTGAGCCACCCAGGCGCCCAGAGGCAAGAGGGGAATTTACTAGGCAGCCCAGACCAGGAACCAATAGGCAAAATGGGGACAGTGACTAACTGTAGGACAGATGTCCCTTCCAAGAGGCAGATACTCTCCTCTCTCACTAAAGATTGCCGTTGAAAATGCGGGCCCAGCATACTGCCAAAGTTTTAGCTCAAGAGAAGGCAGGAATCTAGTTTTATACGAAACTTTAATGACTTTTAAGTGTTGAAAACTAAAGATTGTAAAAATATCTCTGCAGAAGAAACTGACCTCCTGGTCTCCAGTTTGGGGCTCTGGTACACATATTTATTTTAATAAGTGCCTTTCTGTCTGAACAGAATAATATTTTACAGCCAGTCTCCACTCGTACCTTCCAATTTTATTCCAGATTGCTCAATATGCTCAATAAAAGACACTTCCTGGGCCCTTTGCTGCCAGTGCGAAAGTACCTCCTGAAGGCAGAGTTACCTTGTCCAACTGGTTATGGATATGTTGTTATCAGGTGAACCGGGGAGACTCCAGGCCCTGGGGCCTCAACCCAGCCCCGCCCAAAGATGTCACCAAAGGTTCTTGGTCTCATCAGGAGAAAGAATTCAAGGGCAGAGGCAACACAGTGGACGAGCAACACAGCAGGAAAGTTTATTGAAGACAGAGTTGGGAGAGCCGGAGACAGGGATGGATGGAGAGAGCTGCCTGTAGGGAGAGAGCCAGAGGACACAGGGTGCAAGCCTGTTAGCTGCACGCCCTGGGGTTGGGTTTCTGCCTTTTATTGACAGTTGTTAACAAGGCTGTGGAGAATCCCTTGCTTGGGGCAGGGATTCTTGGAAGCAGGGTTTGGGGGCTCCCTTCCTTATTTGACCAGGAGCTTCCTGTCCTGGTGTGCCACCGGGGGCTTCTCAAGGAGTACGGCAGACAGGCCTCTGACCCTCCCCACAGCTGGGCATGGCCTCCTCTGTGCTGGCCTCCAGGCTTCCCCTTAGAGCCTAACGAACTGCACTGTGACCCTGGGATTAACCTTTGTCCTTCCTTCTTCCAGCCTGGAATGTGCACGAGATGATAGGAGCTTGAGCGGCTGTCCTGGACCAGGAAGCAATCTGGAACACCAGAAGCCGACTAGGAGGGTGTAGTGGAAAGGCGACTAAGCCTGGGTCCTTACACACTGCAGAGTGTCTACAGCAGACTTCATGGTCCGCTAAAGCCACTGTCTTATTGAAGCCACTTACTTGGACTGTCTGCATATGCAACTAAAACCAACCCTAAGTAATAATATACAGTTTTTATTAATAAACAATTTTCTTTTTCTTTTTTTCTCTATTTTGAGGGAAAGAGGGACAGAGAGAGAGAGAGCATGCTCGTAAGCAGGAGCCAGCAGGGGAGGACCAGTCAGTACAGAGCCAGATGTGGGGGCTCAAACTCACGAACTGTGAGATCCTGACCTAAGCACGAAATCAAGAGGCAGATGCGTATTAGACTGGACCACCTGGGTGCCCCTAAGCTATTTTATTTTAAAATAAATTCCTACCTACTCTCTTTACTCAATCTAGCTGCTAAATATGAGCTCCTAATATTAGCTAAACCCAGAATACACCTCAGTCTTTACCTTACAGGTTTTGAGGCATTTGACAGGGTTGACCCCTTCCCTTCTTGGATTGCTCTTTCTCTGGGCTCCAAACTGAGTAGGGCCTGGTGATGCCTAAGGTATTTCTGCTTCCTCCGCTCCTCTGATCTGCCTTCAGCATGTGACGCCAAAGTTAGTCTGGAAAATAAAAATAAAGACCAGTCAGGAGAAACACAAGGCTAGGATAATTAAGGAATAGATGGCCAGATCAATGGGACAAAATAGAAGCTGGCCTGTGGACCCAAATCAGAGTAAGAGTTCAGTTTGGATAAAAGGGAAAGTTCAGACTGGTGTCCTACCTTCAACAAATGATCCTGTTTGGGGGGAAAATCTCATCTTCTTATTACACCAAATTATATTTCAGATCAGTGAAAGATTTAAATTTTAAAAAACAAATCAATGAAAGCTCTTTTTAAGAAAAAGATTTTAAAAAAATGTTGTCTAGAGGAAGGTCTTTCTAAATAGGACTACAAACCCAGAAGCCATCCATCAAACGGATACATTTGGTTACATAAAAGTAAAAACCGACTGACTTCTGTACAGGCAAGTACCTTTATTTATTTTTTTTAACGTTTATTTATTTTTGAGACAGAGTATGAACGGGGGAGGGGCAGAGAGAGAGGGAGACACAGAATCCGAAGCAGGCTCCAGGCTCTGAGCCATCAACCCAGAGCCCGACGAGGGGCTCGAACTCTCAGACTGTGAGATCATGACCTGAGCTGAAGTCAGACGTTTAACCGACTGAGCCACCCAGGCGACCCCAGGAAAGTACCTTTAAACAGCTGAGCAATCAGGGCCCCCAGGTGGCTCGGTCAGTTAAGTGTCTGACTCTTGATCTCAACTCAGGTCATGACCTTCCAGTCTGTGGGTTTGAGTCCCAAGGTCGGGCTCTGTGCTGACAGCACAGAGCCTGCTTGGGATTCTGTCTCCCTTTCTGCCCCTTTCCCTCCTCTCAAACGAATAGTCAAATAATGAAGGAAAATTAGGAAAAAGTACTTTTAGCAAATAACACAAAGGATGAATTTCCTTGAGAGACAAAATACTTTCACGAATATAACTGAGAAGAGACAAAAAGAAAACGCTGAGAAGACAGTGTAGGAAGAAGAACAACTGGTTCATAAACATGTGAAAAGTTCAGCTCAAAGTTAATGAGATGAAATGTGATGCTTTGTATCTATGAGATTAGTAAAGATTAGAAAACTGCAATACTGAGTATTGGTGAGAATGAGGCATTCGAGGACGACGCGGGGTGTAAGCTGGGAGAACATTGTTGAGAACAATTTGGCAATGGCTAAAAAAATCTTAATACACGTACTCTTTGAACTATCCAGTCCACTTCTGCCCCGTCTGCACAGAGATGATGGATTATATAAGGACTATAATTCGAACATTGTTTGGGTTTGTAAAACATTGGAACCGACATAAATAGGCTTCATGAGGGGATGGGTTGATGGAAGACACTGAATGCACACCCGCCATGGAATACTATGTAGGTACCCAAAGGAATGAGTTGCATCTTAGTACACGAATATGGAAAGATGTCAGAGATTCATTTTCATTCATTCACTCATTCATTCATTCAACAAATATTTATTGAGTGGCCAGGATGTGCCTGACTGTCTTCCAGACTCCAGGATACTGCACGGAACAAAATAAAGTTCTGTGCTCAGAGTTGCCTTCTAGAAAGAAAGATGGACAAAAAGCAAACCAAGAAATAAATGCAGCGTGTGGAAGATGCCATGAAAAAGGAGTCAGGATGTGGAGGGAGCAGTGATGGGGGTGTTATTTTATACAGAGCAGTCAGGGGGCGCCTCCCCTATGAGGGAACCAAACGGCTGCTACAGTTTGGAGTCTCAAATGTGTCTGTTATTGCGAATTTATCTCAGAGAAATGAGAACTTACATTCACACAAAAATCTGCACAAAGCATTATTCAAATAGGAAGTGTCCCAGGATGTGGAGAACAAAGGCAAAAGACATGCAGAAAAATTAAACTTCCTTACAATTGCAGCCCATCGACAAGTACTTGAAACAGCCACCTTCCTCTGGAAGCTCAGCGGCCCCCAGGTTCCCACTTTGCTGGAGGCAAAAGGCAACCTTAGCTGGACATCAGCCAACATCCACTTTGACATATAAAATTCCTTTGGGAACCTCCTTTACCTCCACCCCCCTCCCCCAAGGTATATGCCTGCAATCATCCTCCAGGCTTATGGCCGCTGATACACAGCGGAAGGGTCTCAGGACCCAGGTTTCGCTCCACTGTAGTCAGTGACCTAACAGCAGCTAGCCCCTCAAGGCCCTGGGAACCTTGCTCCCAAATTCCTTACAGACTCACGCTGTCCCTGACCCCCTCCCAACCTGAGGGTATGTAACCTGTCACTCCTCACAACCCCACAACCGCCCATGGGTCCTGTCCTCGTGCTTTCATAAAACCACCTTTTTGTACTGAAAATGGTTCAAGATTCTTTCTTGACTATTTGCTCCCAGACCCCAACACCGCATCACATCATCCCAGATAAACTGAGACAAATCATCACAGGGTCTTCGAGGATCCTACTCCCAATGCTCTTCTCCACAGCAACTTTCACTGAAATGTCTTGGGCACCTGCAAAAGGAGGCTGGGAAGTGCAGTGTTTCCTGGGCACATTTGCTGACCCAACATAAACATCTGGGTTCCTAGGCAAAGAAGGAGGAAGGTGAAAATGGCTGTTGGCAGTTTCTGTCACCAGCCCTGATTTAGCAATGTCTGTGACCCGATTTCAGAGTTTTATGAAACCTCTTGCCTTTCACCCATCTCTCTGAAGTCACTCCGAATAGCACGTGAAACATGGCTGCGGCCAAACCCTCCCTGGGCCTGTCTTGTCCTTGTGTCTTCATTTTCCAACACCTTCCCGCATCCTGAAGCCAGGAGTGCCTGTGCAGAGAACCCAAGGAGTGTGTGGGCCACGGGCTGAGTCTGTCTGTCTGTCTGTCGCAGGTGCTGGGAGGGGCCCACAGGGACCACAGGGGCTGCTGTCCCTAGGGGAACCTCATATGTTTACAGCTTACTTCCAGGAGAAGATGAGGGCCAGACCTCTCCTTAGGTGAGGCCAGATTCCTTACTGCACAACGACCGTGAACACAAGATGAGGAAAACAGAAATATTCCAAGTGTCTCAAGTCCGGTACTGCACTGCCACCACTCATCTTGGGTGAGCACTTCAGGGCAGCGTGTAAAAGTGACACATGAGGAACGGCCCTCTTCGCCTTCTGTCCTTTGCCCTCATGCTGATGTAGAGGGGCCGGGAGGGGTGCAAACAGCACGGTGGGGGGCTGGCCAGGCCCACAAAAATCCCTGCAGAGAAGCGATCAGACTCCCAGGAACCCCGGGGGCCTTTCTGCGTTGGGGTGAAAAGTCCTCTGTAGCTTTTGAGTTTTGTACCACGTGCACACCTTCCTTATCCAAGGCAAATTAAAAAAAGTTGTATTAAGGACACGAATGAATTCTCAAGCATGTGAAGCACCCTTTCAGCACAGAGAAATGGGTATTCTATTCTAAACTTCAAACTTCAGTGATGGTTTTGCCTGAATAAAGGAGTGAGTTTTGTTCCAGAAATTTACACTTTGATTTTGAGAGATACTGGTCCATTTACAAACAGGCTCTGGAATCTCTTCTAACAGTAAAAGAAGCCTGAGATATTTCATTCGGAGATAACAGTTTGTGCATTCCTCAGAGTCTGAACACTTCCATTCTAAGACAGCATGTATCTTGCTATTTTCAGGTTTATTTTACTACTCAAATCTAGCTTGTTTGTTTGTGTTTTTTTTGTCTAGTGAGAAAGGGAGAACCAAAATAGTTAAAAAGAAAGCAGCACAGAAAAAAATCATCAAAAATGTATTAGTTTAAAAATTACGGTGCATGCTCGATGTTGTTCTGTCGTTAAAAAGCATGTGTGTACCGACGTAGAAAGACATCCCTGGTAATTGCTATGTTAGAAAGAAGTTGTGGTACATTGTGTGGAATGAATTAATTTTTTATAAGAGAATAGCGCACACGTGCACACACTAAAGAAATACGTAGGGAAATTTAACCCCAATTAATAAGGGTGTGACATGTCAGCAGGACTGGAAGGAGGCATAGATGCTGACTGATGTCTGCTTTCTAACTTCCATTTTTCTGCGATGTGTTTTATTTTGACTGCAAGCATCTGTTATTTTGTAGGCAGATAATACAGTAGAGACAACTTAACAGTTTTGAAAAGAGAGGGATTTTAGGGAGCCAGGCAAGAGACCAAAGGGTTACAAGCCAAGAAGTGTCCTCAGACTTTCCCCCCCAAATTTAAAAGTCTCCTGTCTCAGTGTATGGTTTCCAGCCCCCTCAGCCCCTTTGTGGCTGGCGGTGAGAGCAGTAATAGTTAAGGCATCAGGGGGTGACGTCCAGCCACCGCCCAGGCCCCACCGCAGGCCCGGCGGTGGTGGGACAGGAGGACGCTGCTGTACTTAGTGATGCTGCTCTGTGCTGTGGGCTCTCCTCTCGCCGGACCCAGGCCATTCGGGGGCCCCTTTTTATCTCAGATTTCAGTCTTCCGTTCTGGAAAAGAACCTTGTGTTTCCTTTTTATCTGCTTCCCTTCATCTTTTCCTTTCCTCCCTCAGCAACCCAGGTTTTGACACCTGCTGGCAGACACCCTTCTACTTCCTTCTGGAGCCTCTCCTGCTTTCCATGTGCACCACACTCTTCCAGGGCTTTCCACAACCTTGCTTTGAAATCACTACGCTAAATTTTTTTCCCACCTCCCCTTCTCGCCGTGTTTCATAAATGTTGTTTCCTACGTCACTCGGGACTTAGTTACGGTTTTAAAATCCAGTTTCCCGAAGGTGTTTCTTTCGCCTTAGTTCTCGTCCCACCTCCTGCCTGTTGGTTTTGTCTTTATTCCAGAAATATTTTCACAGACATCTGATGGTTCCTGTTTGAAGTGAGGACTACGAGCCCAGCTGCGGAATCCCTGGGGTGGAGAAGGTTGTTGTGGGGACCTGGCCGCGTGGGTGCGGGGCCTCCAAGGGTCAAGGGTCTGGGTCTGTTCCGTGATGCCAGCACAGCCCAGCCCAGACCCGGCCCCAGGCGGATGCAGAGGACAGTCCCCGGGGCTCTGGAAGGACAGTCCCCAGGCTTTGGGAGGATCGTCCCTGCGGCCCCGAGAGGACCGTCCTCGCGGCTCTGGGAGGACCATCCCCGGGGGCTGTGGGAAGACAGGAAAGTCCCCAGGCTTCAGGAGAACAGTCCCCGGGGCTCCGGGAGGACCATCCCCCAGGGCTCTGGGAGGACAGGACAGTCCCCAGGGTTCTGGGAGAACTGGACCGTCCCCGGGGCTCCGAGAGGACAGGACAGTCCCCGGGGCTCTGGGAAGACAGGACCGTCCCCGGGGCTCCGAGAGGACAGGGAAGTCCCCGGGGCTCTGGGAGAACAGGATTGTTCCCGGGCTCTGGGATCTGCGGGCAGGGGGCGCCAGAGCCCAGCGGCGCGTCTCCTTGCCGCACCGGGTTCCCGCGTCCGCGCGCGAAGCCACCGGCGGTTCTGGACCTTCCCCGCCCCGCCCCTCCCCGCTGCAGTCTACACCGACCGCCGCTGTTCTCCCCGGGTCTACACCCGCTCGCCCGCCCGCGCTGAGCTCCGCCCGTTCTGCGCTGCTGGTAGACGAACGGCTTCTCCAGGGCTAGTTGGGGTCGTTCCGGGTGCCAGCGTCCTGCGCCCTGGGGTACCCACGGGGCAGAGAGGGCAGAGCGCGGGGAGGGACCCCAATCGCAGCCTCGGCGGGGAGCAAAGCACCGGAGCTCGGAGTTTCCGACCCGCCGAGGAAGGGGCGCAGCAACTCCACTCCAGGGACCCACCCCACACAGCACTGAACCCCGGGGGCGCGCACGGGGCGCGCGCTGGAGACGACGAAAGAGTCTGTTCGCGCGCAGAGCCCACGCCCGGGTGTCAGGATGGCCGAGTGGTCTAAGGCGCCAGACTCAAGCTTCGCTTCCTCGGTTCGAGGGTTCTGGTCTCCGTGTGGAGGCGTGGGTTCGAATCCCACTTCTGACACATGCTTTTTTTCCCCCAGTTTTTGTCCTCGGTTTGAGCTGCGCTTTCCTTCTGCGGCCCGTGAAGTCTGTCAGCTTACTATCCCCTCCCCTCCCTTCCCCTCCCCCCCATCCACTTCCCCCCTTCCCGCCCCCCCCCCTCCCCCCTCCCCCGTGCTGGTTACTGTCCCCGCGACCTCGCTGCCCTCGGCGTGCTTTTTGTTCGGTGGGCACGGCCTTCCCTGAGTGCCTGGGCTGGCCACGCAGCAACGCAAAAGTCCAGGCCTGGGAGTGAAGTCATGTAAAAGGACCGGAAATAGGAAGGTTCCACCGAGATTTGAACTCGGATCGCTGGATTCAGAGTCCAGAGTGCTAACCATTACACCATGGAACCCCACATGAAAAAGGCCTTGTGCACCATCCATCTGAGACCTTCCTTCTGTGGCCTTGTCCTAAGGATTGAAAATGAGGCACCATTTCACCAGTTTTGTTTGTTTTGATTTAAATCCTAGTTACTTAGCACCCAGCGTAGAGTTTATGAGTAGAACCCAGGAATTCATCCCTTACATACACACCCAGTGCTCATCCCAACAGGTGTCCTCCTTAATGCCCATCACCCATCTAGCCCCTCCCCCCACGTCCTCTCCAGTAACCCCAGTTTGTTCTGTTTTTAGGAGTCTCTTATGGTTGGTCTCCCTCTCTGTTTTTATCTTATTTTTCCTTCCCTTCCCCCATGTTCCTCTGTTTTGTTTCTTAAATTTCACATATGAATGAAAACATATGATATCTGTCTTTCTCTGCCTGACTTATTTCACTCAGCATAATGCCCTCCAGTTCCATCCACGTTGCTGAAAATGGCAGGATTTCATTCTTTCTCATTGCCAACTAGTATTTCATTGTGTATATAAACCACATCTTCTTTATTCATTCATCAGTTGATGGACATTTAGACTCTTTCCATACTTTGGCTATTGTTGATGGTGCTGCTATAAACATTGGGGTGTCTGTTTGTGCCCCTTCAAATCAGCACTCCTGTATCCTTCGGATAAATACCTAGTGGTGCTATTGCTGGGTCTAGGGTAGTTTTTTAAGGAATCAAGCACCACTTTAAACAAAAGCTCTGCCTCTTCCTCCTAATTTCTTTCTTTCTTTCTTTCTTTCTTTCTTTCTTTCTTTCTTTCTTTCTTTTCTTTCTTTCTTTCTTCCTGTCTCTTTCTTTCTTTCTTTCTTTCTTTCTTTCTTTCTTTCCTTCTTTTTTACATTTATGAAGGCATTTTCTGGCAGATGGAAAAATTCCTACACTTTCCAGCCTGAAGGCGATGGAAAAGACAAATACAAGAGAGGCAGATGGGGGGCAGGTGGTGGGAGGGGGCTTGCACTGACCTTCCACTGGGCCGAACCCCCAGGTTTCTTACCCTCGATGTCAGGGGAAGCACGGAGTCCTAAGGATATTCTTACTTCTGGTGGTTTTGAGTTTGCCTTCATTTCTGATCCATGCAAAAATAAATTGGATTTTCATCTCACAGTTCAAAAGGGAGAAAAGAAAAATATAACATCTCCTTTCTATAGCCTCAGTTATTTATTCAAAATACCTGCCAAGGCCTTTGGAGCAACCTTAGACTTTCTTGGCACCTCCCTGCTCAGCTGTAATCATGGGCTTGGAATTTGAACATGTGTCCTCCCACTGCAAAATGTCTTAAGTGTCAGACCCGGTCTCGTTCCTCTTTGATGCCCCAAGTCTGCTAGGGCATAGAAGTCTCATCAGTTCTTGTTGCTTGAAAGTGTAGACGAAAGGATGCGAGCATGACTGCTCAGAGGGATAGCCCAGGGTTAGACTTTCGGGAGGGTTTCCTTTCCCATTCCTCCATAGGCTAAATCTGACAAGCCTAAAGGGGATGACTGATGCATATTTGGTTTGGTTTTGCTTGGTTTTTGTGCTGGCCAGGTCACGGCTCCCAGTGGACACTCCAGTGTTCATGTGGACCCCTACACGGGTGTCCTCAGGCGTTGGTGACCAAGACCAGAAGGACATGATCGTGCTAGACATACTCACTTATTTTTCAAAATCTTAACTTTGTTAAGATACCATGATTATTTACCTAGTAACTGTAAGAACAACACATAACAAAGAGATCACATATACAGCATGAAATATTCAGGTACAAATTACTCTTTATTCAACCTAAATATTAAGTATTGGTCATGTTCTCAATGTGCCTCTGGTAGTCTCCCAAGGCTGAGTTGCTAAGGAATCCCTGAGTCATTTTCTGTAATTCATCCTGTTGCTCGATCTCCAGCCAAGCAAGGCGCCTGTCACAAAATAGCTGCTTATTAAATATGGTGTAGAGAGAAGCAGTGAAACCCAAGGACTTTTGGCCAGGTGACTGTAAGTTCTTGTAAGTGTCCACACATATAACTCTCCCTCTTCATGAGTTCTCTGTCTTTAAAAGATGGTCTAAGCTAGCTTAGATCCAATAATTCCCGTCTTTTTTTCCCAGTTCAGGGGGCATCCTGTATTTATTTATTTGTTTGTTTTTATTTTTTGGATGAGCTACATCCTTATTTCTTAAAGAAAAAGAAAGTGTCCACTCGTTTTGAAAGGATGCCAGAATATTCTGAGGATAGGCAAGGGGAGGGGTAGGAATGATTGGGTTTTCAACCTTAGCACATTTATTCCCTAGGCAAGGACAGTGGGTAAGACCTGGAAAAGAAGGCAAGGGGTTGGTTTATTTTTGAGTGTGGAATTTAAAAGGCTGCACCCTTTCCTTGGATTGCCCGTGCGTGGCTAACAAATACTGCAGGGCAGAAGCAAACAAATGAAGACACAGAGGGGGAGCTACCTGGGGAAGGGGAGAGATGATTGGGCCCCACAGTCCAGAAACAAGCTGGTCCCTGGTGACCTAAACAAGAATGGCTTGCAGTTACCTGGTAGCAGAGCAAACCCCCAAGGATCAGGTCAGTGTGGTGTAATCAGCCGCCCACAACCCAGTTCACCGGGGGTGTCCTGTAGAAACGGGCCTTCGGGACACATGGCCCTGCCAGAGCTGGGTCCTCAGCTCTGTATACCCTGCTCTCCTCACAAATTAGCAAGTTATTCTCTCATATATTTATTCATTGGAATTTAACACAAACGTGTACGTAGTTTTCATGACATGGGGAAGCAAGAGAAATGTGGTTATGTAATCTGAGGAAGCTTATGACACATGAGGAAAGCAGACAACTACACAAAAGTTTCCGAAAGTTCTGGTAAATACCAAAAGACCGACTGAGCGACAGCGGAGCGTGCCTGGGGCGTGCGCACAGGGGTGGGCCACCAAGTGCCCACAGTGTGCCACCAAGAGCCCCGGGCGTGCCCACGGGAGCGGGCCACCAAACGCGAGGCGCAAATGAGGGAAGCCGGCCGCGGAAAGGCTGGCCACGCCCGGGCCTGCTGCGTCCTCCCCAGCGCGCTGCGTTGCTCCTTTACTGTGTTTACCACATTGGGGTTTTAAAAGTTCATTCATAAATTCATGAGTCCGCTTATTCGATTCATGAGACACACAAGAACTCACTCTAACAAGTCCCTCCCCCCCTTGTCTCTCCTCTGACACTGTGAGCCCCTGAAAGGTCCTTCCCTGTACCTTGTGCGGTCGTATGTTCGATTACATTCTTTGTCCTGATAGCAGATCTAGAATGTCACTCAGCTCATTCTCTGCGGAAGTTGTGTCATCCAGGGGCCATTAAGTGTCTAATGCTTGTCCCCCTCCTAGGCACCGGCGCAGGGAGCCTCACTCCCGTTCCTCACGTGCCTTCGTTGACTGGCTGGAATTCTGGAGGGACAGATCAAGGAAGACTTCCGGGGGAAAGCGCCTCCCAAGCCGAGACCTTGAGGGCAGAAGCAAGTGGACCGCGCAGGAGCGGAGGGAGCCCCCGCGAGGACGCGGCGCACGAAGAAGGCACCCAAGTATTTCTAAAATAAAGCAGTAAAGTGGAGGTGTGCCACACGTTGGGTACTCGGGATCGGGGGGTCACCACCCCGCACAGCCGATGTGCGGCTCGCTCACTGTCATCATGGACTGGGGGCCGATGCCCTGTTGGGGGACTCTGGCGAGAGCGGGGAGTGAAGGAGCGGGCAGGTACGTGGACAGAGCAGTAAAAGCATCCTGGCAGCGGTGGGATTCGAACCCACGCCCCCGAAGAGACTGGAGCCTTAATCCAGCGCCTTAGACCGCTCGGCCACGCTACCGCCCTGAGGGTTCGGGCTGCCCGCGCTTCCCTGACCTCAAGGTCGCGCAGGTCCCGCCCTCCCGCGTGCCCCTCGCCCCCTCCGTCCGCCCCAGGTCGCGCGCTCGACCCGCGCACTCGGCTTCCTGGCGTTGTCCGATCTTCACCCGCGCGGGAGCCAGGCGCCGGCAGAGAGTGAGCCCCCCGGCCTCAGGAGCGAGCAAGTCCCGCCGTCCGGGTCTGGCCCCGGAGCCGCTGCGGAGAAGCAGCAGCAGCAGCAGCAGCCAAGGAAGGAGCGCAAGCCCCGATCGCGCCCGGACGAAGTGCCCCGGGGCGGCCGCAGCGTGACCTCTGCCCCTCCCTGTCCGTCGCAGCCACGACCCCGACCCACCCAGGAGCTGGGTCCTGCGGTGTGTTTGTAGGAGTGTGCGCAGAGAGAAAAAACAGGCGCCTCCTTAGCGCAGTAGGCAGCGCGTCAGTCTCATAATCTGAAGGTCCTGAGTTCGAACCTCAGAGGGGGCACGTATTTTTCCCCCGACCCCACGACAATGCGGGGGATGGGGTGGGGGACGAGTCTGCCTTCCTTCTCCATCTCTTTCTCCCACAGGTGTACTTTTTCAACCGCGGGAATCGCCTGGTAAGGCTGACAGACAATTAATTCACTGTTGTGTAATGGGGCCATGTGACGCTCAGTTACAAAATAGTGACTTTCCACCGAGAACCAAATGCTCCAAAATTCTAACGGTTATTTTTTATACCAATTTCAGACACAGCCAGGACATTATTTAAATGCCTTTCAGATAGGCCTGGCAATTGTTTTTGTTACAAAAACACCAGGGTCAAGAAACCTACTGGCTCTGGGGCCCAGAGAGGAGGCGCGGAGGGTGGGCTGTTTGGGGGGGGGTGTACCATGGGGTGCAATCCTTTGTTATTAATTACCGATTGGTCCTCTCTCACCATTCTTCTGGAATTGCTTAGGTCACCAGGGACATCCCACAAGACAGGGAATCCGTACCCACTCCGCCCCCAGTCTCACCACATTGTCCCCTTCTCCTGCTCTTTTACCGTTTACTGGACTCTAAGTCACCCACAGAGAGACAAGAAGCGAACACACTGAAGTGATATTTCCAGAGTCAAGATAAGCACCCAACTCACACAAAAATGAACACGATTGAAATTTAGTATCTTGCTCTTAGCCTCTCAGCCTATTGTGTAGGAAATATTCAACAGGTGTTTACTGAGGGCCTACCATGTGCCAGGCAAAGCTGTGTCCTTCCTTCCCTGTGAATCCATTCCCTCTCAGCTTTCAAGCCCATCCTTGTGCTCTCTGTGCTGTGATGCTGGGGCTGGGCCTCTGCCCTTCCCACAGGTCCCACCCCTTTGCCAGGAGACCTCAATGCAGTCAGGTGAACAACATGTTGGAGTCCTGGGCCTAGGACGTGCTCTGCACCGTTCGGCTACTGCCTCAGAGCCACCAGGCCAAATCTGCACGGCCTCCGTGGGTCCCCATCACCTCTCGCCCCCTTCTGGCCCATTCTTTATGTGAAGCCAGCATACGCTTTCCAGGATCATCTCTGATCAGGTTGTTTCTCCCTGCCTGAAATGCCCAGTACCTAGGCATTGCTGCAGGGGTGAGGTCTCCAGTCTACACTCCTGCCATAACCTCAGGACCTGTCCTCTCGGGTGTGTCCCTGCCTTCTTCCCCCACCATCTACCTGCCCTGCCTGCCAGCACCTCAGGTCTGCTTTCAGTTCTTTGAAGGTGCTGTGCTCTTCCCTCTTCCTGGGATGCGGGAGCCACATTTTTGTCCAGCGTCTTATACCAACCCTCCGATTCTCTGTTTAGACAACACTTCCGGGAGAAGTGTCCTCTTACCCCTTGAAAAGGTGCCGTCCCTTTACCGTCGGCTGAACTGGAGATGTGGGTAGGGTGGGGGGCTCTGTGTACAGTGAGCATACTTTTTTCTTAATTTTCTGCCTCTATTCCTTTATTCTAATTTAAGTCCATTAACATTTTCCACTTCATGTTATCATAGTGAAGTTGTGAAGACCACGGCAAATCTGCTTTAAATGATGGCATGAATAAACACATACCTAGAAATGAGCCACAGGACAGTCTTTGGTGGATGATTGGTAAGTTACTTTTCCCCAGTGACCTGGGGCCACAAATAGCCTGGAGCCATGTTCAAAGGAGTGAAGATAGGGTTGGGAATAAGGAAAAGGAACATGGACAGAATTTAAAGGGAAGGGTTAGAAATAATAAGTGAATGAACAAAAAGGAAGACATTTGCACTCTGGACAAAACACTTATTTCACACTAGGACATGGAGGAAACACACTGTGGCAGGGGCCTGAATAGCTCAGTCGGCAGAGCATCAGACTTTTAATCTGAGGGTCCAGGGTTCAAGTCCCTGTTCGGGCGTGTCTGCTGGTGTCAGGCTCCACCTTTGTGAAGGCGATGTTTTGTGCAGAAACAGGGACAGATTAGGTAAATCGCAACACCCCCAAGGGTCAAATATTTCAGCTAACAAAATGGGTAAGTGACTCCCATACAAAGTAAAGATAGTAGGAATACCTGGGATTTCTACTAATGTAGACAGCTGAGATCTTTGTGAATGGAACTAACATGAACATAGCACCAGGATCATAATCTTTGCCTATTAGTCTCATTTAAGTGAAAAAAAAAAAAAAAAAAAAAAAGGCTGGAGTAGTTACTACACCCACTTTGTAAAGGATGTGGTTGGCTGTTTGTAGGATTTCTGAGTGAGGCACGGGTGTCTTTAAGAGTTGGTTTGTAAGTGAAGGGCTGAGGAAGGTTTCTGGATATTCAGTTCAAGTTCAGTAAGGGTAACAAGGATACAAATTAAACAGAACTCTCATGTAGCCTTGTATTGTACACTATTCTGTAAGGGTGTCGTAATATTGTAAACTTGCTTCAGAAAATAGCATGCTATGATCAGAACTCAGGGTTTCCATGTCTGCCCTGGGGCCAACCACATGGGCCAAGACCATTATTGCCTGATATCATACTCATTGATATTTGATTTGTATCACCGATGCATGGAGCAACGTTCCAATGTACTTGATTTCCACTGCAGTCTGCTTTACATAGATGAGATTATGCTAATCGACTACGGATGTGGCTGAAATACGTTCACACCCTGGCTTGGAATGTCTCTGACATTTGGTTACAGTGTGTCTGTCCTCCAGGCCTGAAAAACTCTGGGGTGAATTAACATGGTTTCTGTTTCTGCAAAGGAGAGGAACAGATTCTGAACAGCGATGGCACCAGGAAGGATCATTCTCTAAGGAACTGCCTGAAGATCTAGCCCATCCAGCCCTCTGGTGTCTCCCAAATCTTTAAGTGCATCCGTTAAGCTGTGGGGATACAGGCTTCTGGAACCAGAGGCTGAGGGGCCTGAAGACACTGAGATGTGCCGTGTTGAGTCTGCATCCCGGCGGCCTGTTGAGAGAGCTCTCCCAAAATACAAAGTCTCGGAGGCCCAGACGTTTTGCGGGAACAATCCAAGTCTTGCCCTGTCTTTTCCCAGCACTAAGCCAGAGAGGTGTGGCCTGCAGGATGGATTTCAGTAGGTGTGTCCCCTGTGAGCAGTTTTGCAAAGATCCAAATTTGAGATGTTGATTGCCTGGAGTAAGAGAGTGGTAGGGAATATGGAAGGAAGACAGAAAGAGTTAAAATGTTAATTAACTCATGGATTTATTTGACGAGGGCTCATGGTCAGGTAGTGAGGTATACGCACCGGAGCTACAGGAGTGGACAAAACACATCGGGAGGACCCTCGTGGAGTGTACGGGGTAAGGGCATGGGTGGGTGATAGTAAGCGTGTTGAATAAAAGGGCGAGGCAGGTCAGCAGTAAGTGCTGTGAAGACAAGAACACAGGTGCTCTGATGTATTGGGAGGTCAGAGGCCGAGAAGGAGTGGTGTGTTAATTTTCTAGGGCTGCAGGCTCGAATCACCACCAACTGTGTGGCTTAACACAATTAGAGCTTAATTTTCTATTCGCAGAAATCAAGTGATTAATTACGTTTTGGAGGCTAGAGTCCAAAATCAAGGTATTGACAGAGCTGCTCTCCCTCTGAAGGTCCTGGGGAAGAACCCTTCCTTGCGTCTTCCCCGCGCGGGGTGGTCTCAGCAACGCCGGACACGCATGTCTGTGGAGCACCCGCCAGCGCGGTGCGTGTAAGTGGGAAAGTAGTCAGGGCCGGGTTACACCGGAGGCCGCGGCCAGGACCTGCGGTGTATGTGAGAGGAGGCCACAGGCCTCGCTGGGAAAACTGAACGTCAGGTTTTCGTTTCCTCGTCCCATCTTGTTTGCAACACACTGAGTGGCACCGGTAAAGGCCACTGCCCCAAGGAAGAACGGAAATCAGAGGCACTCGGACGCAAGATCTGGCTCTTGGGAAGAGGTGAGGATAAGTCGCGGCGGGTGTAGACGGCCCAGGAGCCAGAAAACTGAGACCCCCCTCCCTCTCTCTGGCCCCGGGACTTCGGGTCCACCCGCCAGGGCGCAAAAGTGAGCTGCCCCCTCTGAGGTTCGAACTCAGGACCTTCAGATTATGAGACTGACGCGCTGCCTACTGCGCTAAGGAGGCAGGTGGCGGAGCGCCCTCGGCGCACGGTTTTACCCACATTGCACGTGGCCCAGCTTCGCGCCGTCCCCGCCCCGGGCAGAAAACGCCCTCCGGCCGGAGCTGCCAAACCCTCGGGCCCACGGAGGCCGAGGCCCAGGACCCGGACGCGCGCCCCCCGCCCCAGCTTGTCCCGA
The DNA here is from genome assembly GCF_023721935.1 of Panthera uncia. NCBI lineage: Eukaryota > Metazoa > Chordata > Mammalia > Carnivora > Felidae > Panthera > Panthera uncia. The sequence continues at coordinate 1,431,969 of NW_026057581.1, read as the reverse complement.
ACTCCCTCGGGGACCCCGCCCGCCCGCGGGACCACCTTGCACACACACGACTGCGGCCCCCAGTGTCAGGAGGAGCCCCAGGTCCCGCCCGTTCTCGGCCTCCCCCCACCCCCGGCCGCGCGGTCCAGACGCTGAGGCGTCCGGGGAGGGGTGGCTGCGGCGCGTCCGACTCCCGCACCTGAGTCCCTGTCCCACCCCCGCACCTGTCGTCCGTCCGACTCCCGCACCTGAGTGCCTGTCCCCTCCCTCGCCCCTGCAGTCCGTCCGACTCCCGCACCTGAGTGCCTGTCCCCCCCCCCCCGTCGTCTGTCCGACTCCCGCTCCTGAGTGCCTGCCCCCCCATCCCTGCCCCTGTCGTCCATCCGACTCCTGCTCCTGAGTCCCTGTCCCCCTGCCTGTCTGCAAGCTGTAGTTTGGGATTCTAGAGACACGCCCTCTGAATGACTTCAATATGCCAAGTGAGCATTTTTGGAGCAGCTGTGTTCTGCCTGTAGCTTAACTCGCGTGCTTTGAATCAAATTCTGCAGTTTAAGTACTGTTAATTGAAGCATAGTTGACACACACAGGTGCTCGTTTCAGGCGTGCAACACAGCGACCAGGCAAGTTTGCACCCTCTGCTGTGCTCAGCACGGGTGCAGCCACCATCGGTCCCCAGGCCAGGCTAGTGCAATGTCATGGGCTGATTCCCCGGGGCTGTGCCTTTCACCCAGTGACTTGTTCATTCTCATGCTAGTGTGATTTTTAAGACTGTGAATAGTGTGACCACATTTTCTAAGAGATCCGGTAATGAAAACGAGAATGATTGCCGTATGAGCCCCAGTGCGACCCAGACATCGTGAAAAGCTCTAAAATGAAAAAGCAGGTACAACTGGTTGAGCCAGGTAATCAAAACAGGGAGAACCTCACTAGAGAAGCGGATCTGGAACCCCCCACGGGGGAGGAGGAGGTGTGGACCTGCACAGGGACACTGAGTCCACAAGTCCGATGACGTTCTAACCAAAGATCTTTCACCTCCCAAATGACACTAACAGTTGAAAATGGCATGGGGTCTAATACTAGGAAAAAACAGGCATGATCTTATTGGTTGCTCCCTTTCCTGATCAGAGGTTGCAGCAGGTGCATGAGCTAGAGAGGACACGTTAGTACCACGTGCTGGCCCCTGGTAGCCTGGAGCTGATTCCTCAGAGGACCTTGCTGTCTGCCATGTGCTATCACTTTAAGTCATGCGTCAAAATACAGCAGCAAGACAGAAGATTTCCCCCAGCCCCTGTGCCTTTTATTTGCATCATGGCATTGAAAACCTTCTTCTCGGTCAGTATGTAGATTTAACGAAATTACCAGATACATAAAACAAATGGTTGTTGGTATCTTGTTCAAATACAAACTAGACCTTGCCCGCCTATCTGTATATTTGGCAAAAAGCACAAATGTAAATTTTGACAAATTCTATTTAGCCTACAAACTTTTTACCAAAGCAAATGAAAAGATATTATCTGGTAAGTGTTCTGCACACCTTGTACACAGCACTGCTAAAAAATAATTGTGTTTGTTTCCTCGTGATATTGAGGCTGTTGTGGTTTTTGGAGCTTTATGGTCACTGTGTAGTTTCTTCAAAATGTGCAGAAGAACTGAATGAGATTTCCAACTTCATAGAAATGGACCGAGGCATGTGCTTCCCAGATGGCTATTGTGTACCATCTGCCATAGGAAAAAATGTCAAACCGCTGGCTTCCTGTCAAACCTTCACTTTCAAAGTGTGAGATAGAATATCCTCTAATTTGGAAACACTTTGAGGGTGAGAGTAGCGAAAAGGACCACAATAAAACAGAAATTTATATGCTCTTTCTCCAACATTGTTTGATGGTATGATGTAGATCGTGACAAAAGTTTATACACACACATGCAGACACAGACTCGTGTTGACGGGAAATAACACTGCTTTGGAAAGAAAGAAAATGTTCACAGGAAAGGGCAGCCAAACAGGTGAAACAGGACTTTTTTGATTTATTTACTAAAAGTATAACTTATTTAAAATCAAGTTTTATTTCACAAGTTCAGATTACTGCTGTGTTTTCGGGCTCTGCGCTGACAGTGCAAATGGACCCTGCTTGGGATTCTCTCTCTCCCTGCCCTCCCCCAACTTGCTGTCTTTCAAGATAAATAAACAAATAAAAGAAAAACAAATTACTGCTGTGTTTTTATCAAGATGAGGACAAATGCAGAAGGAGTGAGGACAAATGCAGAAGGAGCAGCTCTGTAGGCTGGAGAGCAGATCAAGGCATCTGTGAGCACATGCCTTTTAGACATTCAGTGGAGGAGACATCAGTCACATCACTGACTACACTTGGTGGGAAATGGGGTTGGAGGTCTAAGTATGGGAAGCATCAGGGCAGAGGGTTCTTACCGTCACGTCATCAGGTGAGCTCAGGCAGGCAGCGGGTGTACATACAGAACGTATGTGGACTCACATCAGAGCCCTGGGGAACTCCAAATTTTAGAGGTTGGGAAGATGAGGAAGTAAGGAACTGCATTTAAGTAGAAGGAAAACTGGGAGGGTGTGGTATTCTGGAAGCAAAGTGAAGAATGTGTTTTTGTGAAGAGGAAATATCAACTGGGCCAAATGCTCCTGAGAAGTGGGCAAACTGAAGATTGAGAATTGACCACTGGATTTCTCAGCATAGAGTCTGCGGAGACACGAGAGGGTTTCTGTGGAGTGGGGGGAGAAGTCTGGTTTAGAATGGGTTAAAAAGAGGAGCACAGTCAGGGGTGTTCTTGACCCACAGATAGTCAGAGTCTGGAGAAAGTGGTGGCGCATTTTTGATTTGTCCAGGGGCTGGGAGTGGGGAAAGGAAATGAAGGCTATCCTTGCTAGTAATTCTAATGACTACCCATGAAACCTGGGCTGCATATGGAAGGAGGTGTAGAGGTGAGGAGGAAAGAGACACGTTAAATAATTTGCCAGTAGGCAAGAGAAAATGAGCCAGAAAGGCAAGAAGTGGTCAGTATAAGATATAATTGAAATTTACATCTTGGGTTGGTACTTGAAGTTTAAGTGTAAGGTCAAAGGTGGTGAGTTTTTCAAATTGCAGGTTGTGATGCCTTTGTGGGCCATGAATCACTTCAGTGGATCACAACTAGAATTTCAATTTATTTATTTATTTTTTTAACGTTTTTTATTTATTTTTGGGACAGAGAGAGACAGAGCATGAACGGGGGACGGGCAGAGAGAGAGGGATACACAGAATCAAAACAGGCTCCAGGCTCCGAGCCATCAGCCCAGAGCCCCGTCGGGCTCGAACTCACTGACAGCGAGATCGTGACCTGGCTGAAGTCGGACGCTTAACCGACTGTGCCACCCAGGCGCCCCTAGAATTTCAATTTAGATGAAAGAATAGGTTGCAAAATGTCAGCATGCATTACAAATAAGTAAGGGTTGTGATGTGAATAGCGTTTCTAATTACGGATCCTACTAGAAAAAATTTGAGAAACACTAGGGGAGGAGGGAGAGAATACCTTCAGCAGTGAAAAGCCTAGAGAGAGGAGGGTTGGATGGCAGGAAGGGCTGAGGGAACCAGCATCCCGCTTGCACACCTGGGCCCCATTTGCTCAACGAGGTTTTGGAAGCTGTGGTGTATCCTCTCTCTGCAGGGAAAGAGAAGAGAGCATGGGTAGGATTTTTTCTCACAAGTTTCATAGGTACCTGGGGAAGGTGGAAGTATAGAAGTTGGCTCCTGACAGAATCATGCAGGCAAATTTAATGAAACTGTGATTCTTAGGGGGGGAAGAAACTACAGTTCTCAGATTAAGGGAATTGTTAATATTTCTTTCCCTCTTTGACAATTAGTCTAGCCTAGATTTTATCCTGAAATATCTTCCTGTCATTGTCTTCTTATCCTTTTCTCCCCTCCTTTTTCTCCTCAATCTCCTGCTCTGTCCTCCCCACCTGCTGAGACCCCTCAGTTCTGAGCCAGTTCTCAAGTATGTTAAGGAGATGATTCCCAGCAACACGTCCTCATCAGCTCTGTTGGCTTCCTTTCATTCACTTCCAAACTTGTCTTCTGGCCTTGGGGACTCCCATGTGGCAGTGAACAATGGCATTTATCCACCTGTGTGGACTGGGCCTGTTGTTCTGTTTAGACCCTGGTTTTCCAATCTCACATCTTCATAAGAAAAGCATCGCCTTGGAGGAGACCAGCTGCTGTGATGGCAGGTGAATGGCATCATCATGTTCCTGTCCTTTTCAACCCCTGGTTCTGTTTTACTTGCCATGTTCCTCCAGTGACCTGGTCCCATGGATTCTCCCTCTTCTGTGCTCTACTCAGGGCCTGTCACTTGACGTGTCCTGCAAGCCATTGTGGAGAAGGTGAATAGGGACTGACGTTGGGCTGAGCCCAGAGACCCCAGCCTTGAGTCCTTGAAAAGAGTTGGCATTTCCCCTGTTTGGTACTTTATTGTAATTCATCCATCCATGTGGGTCACATAATTTGCATAAAGGCACCTGTGTGTCAGCTGCGGCCCAGCTCCCACAGTACTGGCAGGACCAGCCTGCAAAAATACCAGTTACACCGACCTCTCTGGCCAGAAGGACGCTTCTCGGTCTCCGCATGGTCTTTGAGGTCAAGTTTAAAGTCTGGAGCATTGTCAAGACACAGCTCACAATGTGTTCTGATGATCTATAAAAGTGTAAACAAGAGTTCCAAAGCATAGAGGCTTGTGGAAGGAAGAATAATGCCTCCCCTCCGCCCCCCAACAAAGGTATCCACGTATCCCTGGAACCTGTGAATTTTACATGGTAGAAGGGACTTGGGGGTGTAATGCCCGAGGTCGCGAAACCCCCCACAAGAGACCACCAGAGTCGTAAGTCAAAGCCAAGCGGCAAGGGTCGTTTATTGCAGGTTCGAACCTGGACCTCCGCGTACTCGTTGCTAGTGACGCTAAGAGGCCCCGATCAGGGTTGGTACAGTGTTTTTATAGACAGAGACAATTAGCATAGGGGAGGTTTCAGGTTATGAGGGGCCTGATTGGTTGATTTTAAAGTAAAGACATTTGTTGTTCTCTGATTGGGCATCCTTTGTCTGTCCTTTGGCGGGAAGGCTTTGTCCGTTACTTGTGGCGGGAGAAAAAGGGGGAAGGGGGAAGGGGAAGAATGTGTTAAGCAAGCAAGATTACAGAAGCGAGAAAATGCTGGTTAGTAAGTATTTTTATAATCTTAGGGTATATAGCAAACTAAGTCTAGAAAAATTTAATGGTGCTCACATCGAACAATAGGCAAGACATACAAAATTTTAAATTTATTCTTTACAGGGGATGCGATGAAGGTCAAGGACCTTGATCACAAGAGTCCTTAAAAGTGGCAGGGGAAGCGGAGAGTAGGTCATGGGGTGTTATTTGAGAAGGACCCCACTGATGGCTCTTAGGAGCCTTTAGAAGTCGCGAATGGCCATTACCCTACAGCCAGCAGAAAACAAAGACATCAGTGTCTAAAGCCTCTCAGAAAGAAATGCACTGGCCAAAACCTTGATTTCAGCATGGTGGGACCACACCAGACTCCGGGGCAACAGGAGTCCAAGATTTGTGCTGCTTGAAGCCAATTAAGTTTGTGGCAATGTGCTATGATTTCTAAAAACAAAAACAAAACAAAACAAACCCCATTTTATTCTCTTTCTTGATTCTGTGGGCTTGACTGGGCAATTGTTTCATGTGATGTGAGCAGGAACTCCAGTCCTCCCCAGCAGGCATGATTGGGCTGGGATGTCCCCGAGGGCGCACTCACCTGACTGGCAGGGGCAGTTGATGCTTCTGATCTACTAGTGTTGGAGAAATGAATAAAGTACTTCGCCAAAGATGGCCAACGGGACTAAAACAAGCTCTGGTCTCTGGCTTGGAGACCCCTCTTCCGGGTTCTTCTTGCCCTGTTTGCTGTGCCCGAGAAAACCTCCACAGATATGGAGGCTGACAACTATAGATTACCCTTCCCGCTTGCATTCGGGGCTCAGATCTTTGGAGAAATGGTCTCCTTTGAGCCCGCCGGTGTTAAATAAATTTCCAAACCACCAAGATCTCCAAGTGCTGTTTGGTTTTTCCGCCAGCCAGCGTTCCAGCCTGGTTCCATAACACAAGGACTCAGCTGAAGCTGCTCCCTGGGGGGCCTCGCCTTGGCCTTGCCACGTGGCTGCTTTCCCACAGTCTGGTTACCGGGTTCTGAGAGGGAGCTTTCCAGGAAACCAAGTGAGAAGCTGCAAGGGTTCTTATGGCTCAGGCCTCAGGCCTGGAGCTGTTGTTGGGGAACTGGGGAGACCCTGGGCCCTGAGGCCTCCACTTGGCCTGTCCAAAAGACATTGCTGAGGCTCTGGGTCTCCTCAGGAGAGAGAATTCAAGAGTAGACACAATGCAGTGGACGAGAGACGCAAGCACGTTAAGTTTATTAAAGTGAAGAGTGATGAGGTTTTTGCGGTGATGGTGGGGTCTGGAGCTGACGGCCAAGAAAAAATTCCTGAAGACGACGTCTTTGGTGCAAAAAGATGACTTTATTGAAGCATGGGTACAGGACCTGTGGGCAGAAAGAGTTGCCCAGGACCACGAAGAGAGACTGGTTATATACTATGGTGTTGAGGCAGGTAAAGTACAGGGGAAGTTTCAAGCGAGATTTTCATGTGCTAGAGAAGATTCACAGGACACTGGAGGCCTAGCTAGTGTCATGGTATGGTGGTTTTCCCTCTAGCAAAGCATTAGCATTGAGACAGTAGGGGGTTCCTGGAGAAACGTTTTACTCTCAAGTATTTGTCAATGGGCTGCAGGTTATAAGGAAACTTAGTTCTACCTGCCATTTCCTTCTGCCTTTGTTCCCACATCACTATGGAGGGGAGGGTGATGTTGGGGCTCCAGGAAACAGAGTCTATAGGTTTCTGGAGATTAGACAATGGGTAAGATTGCCTTTTCTTGTTAGTTACTAAGGCATTTGTAAACTGATGGAGACTCCCGTCCTGCAGGACTGTGATCTCTAGTTAACCCTTTGTTTTCCCCCTTTTTTTGTTCTTGGGCATCCAGGAGAGCCCGAGGAACATCACACATGTCCCACCTGGTTGGTAGTGGTGGGGGGGGCTGTTTGCAGCTTGTCAGCTTGCCTTTTGCTCCCTCCTCAAAAAGTACACTCTAGAGATGTGAGAGGGTGAGAGAGAGAGAGAGAGGGAGAGAGCGGGAACATGCTAGAGCGAGCTGCGGGCCCTGGGGGTTGGGTTTGTATTTTTTACTGACAGCGGTTAAGGAGGGGCTGGAATGTTCTTACTTGGGACAGGGCTTTCTTGGAAGCAGGGCTACATGCTTCTTTTCCTCCTTATTTGGTTACGGGTTCCTGTCCTGGCTCCCTTAGGGAGGAGATTTTGGTATGTTAATGTCCTATAATGAAGGAGTAGTGTGAACTGTGACCCACTTTGTAGCCACCTCGCCCGTCTAGTGTGATGGGGGTCCTCAGGAAGTGCTGCCTGGCCAGGACTCTGACCTTCCCCACCGCTGTGCACAGCCTCCTCCGGGCTGGCCTCCAGGCTTCCTCTTAGAGACTAACTAACCGCCCTTTCTTACAGAAATGTCACAGGGCCACTTCAGTGACATTCTAGGAGGTCAGCCCAGGTTCACTGGGACCGGCCCACAGGGCGGTCGGTGACAGATGTGCCACATTCAGGTCAGTCTTTGGAGACTGGCTTTTACACAAGGTGGGTCTGTCATCCTTCCTGTTACCGCCTCATCCTTACCTTCCCTCCAACGGCCTGGCCCGTGCACCTCCGATTCTCTCGAGCTAAACTAGTAACTGGTGCATTTCCTGATTGGTTTCCCTGGCAACCAGTCTCTGTCCCCTGGGGATCCAAAAGTCACCTCATTAACATAACAAAGCACACCTCTGTAGTTCTCCTAATTTAGGAAATTCCAAGAGGTGTGGGAGCTCAGTGCCAGGAACACAATAAAGACCAAATATATACTTATTGTTCAAAAGAAAGCACAGGCCCCAAATGGTGTTATATAGGCCAAGTCACCAAACCTGGGCGTAACACCTAACTTGACTGCAGTTCCAGCCTTCTCTGGAAGTGAAAGTCTCAACAGGTCGGTTGGGAATTTTCTGATCAGCACCAAAGAGGTAATTTGTCACTTGGGCCTTCTCAACACCCCCCGCCCCCCCCACAAAGTAAGTTGATGTAATCCTCCTAAGACTCTCCTGCCCCTTACCCAATGGGAAGTTCACTTGCTCGGAACAATCCTTTTTTTTTTTTTTTTTTGGCTACCAACTTCTTTTGTTGAGGGGGCGGTGTCTATCAGGCAGGCTACCTCACTTACACTGATCGGGAAATTCCTGATTGATTGGTTTAAGATTCCATCTCTGGAAGAGCCAAAACTAATTAAGTCTTGTTTTGGTGACATGGTGCTTAGCATAAGCCACTCCTTTTGGGGCCTGTTGTCTTATTATTATTATTTTTTAAACACTATCCTATGCTTGATGTTTAGGTTTTGATGCAGGGGAGGGTGGTGCAGTCAGTTGGGACTGGAGGAAACTCTTCTGACCAGCCTATTATCACGGGGATTTCTCCATGGTGCCCTGGGCCTTTCCCAAAGCAGTAAGGCTGTATCACATTTTGTAAATACAGCTGCGTAAGAATTGCACGCTGTGACAAGTATATAATAAGGCAGTTGGTAACAAGTCCGAACTTCAAGTTGTTTTCAGCGGCTTCTCACACAAAAACCTGCGCACAAATGTTCTTACTGGATTGGACAAAAGACCTAAAGAGATATTTCACCAAAGAAGGTACATAAATGCAAATAAGCAGATGAAAAAAGTTTCCACATCATTAGCTGCTAGGGAAAGACAAATTACCACCACAACGAGGTATCATTCTGTACCTGTCAGAATGGCTAGAGTAAAACTGACCACACCAAAGACTGATGAGGCTGTGTACACGGCTGGTGGGCAGGTGATGGCACAGCCACTCTGAAAAGCAGTTTGGCAGTTTCTTTAGAAACCAAACATGCAAGTACCAAGTTGCAGTCCTGAGTATTTACTCCAGAGGAATGCAGGCTGATATTTACACAAAAACCTGTACACAAAGGTGTATAATAGCTTTATTCATAATAGCAACAAACTGGAAATGCCCCAGATGTCTTTCAGTGGGAGGAAGTTCACACAAAGTGTGGTAAATTCACACTAGAGAATACTACTCAGTAAGAAAAAGGAATAAACCATTGATGCATTCAACAACCTGGATGAATCTCCAGAGAATTATCATAGTGAGTGCAAAAAGTCAATCTCAAGAGGTTCCATGCTCTGATTCCATTTATGTCCCATTCTTGAAATTACAGTTATAGATATGGAAAGCACATTAGTGATTGCCACATATGTGGGGGTGGGGGGCAGGAGGAAAGTGGATGTGGCTGTAAAAGGTCGACATCCCAGTGCTGATGGAAATGTTCTGTATCTTGACTTTATCATATCAGCAACCTGCTAGTGACATTGCACTCAAGTTTTGCAAGATGTCACCACTGGGGGCAACCAGGTAACCGGTGCCTGGTTGGGATCTCTGTGCCTTATTTATAACTGCATGTGAATCTACAGTTGTCTAACAATTAAAAATTTAATTCAAAGATGATGGAGGTCAGGACCTGGAAAGTAACCATTTCTAGGGGTCCTTACAGGAGGGGAAGAGGAGAGTCAGAAGCGGAGCAGACAGAGCCGGGAGAAGGATGGCAGGAGTGGAAGTCCCAGGACCAAGGGAAGGCGCTGGAGGCAGGGAGGGACACCAGCAGTGTGCAGCCTGCACACCATTAATTTAGGGCCAAAAAAGAACGAAGGCATTTGAAGGCTGGCAAGTGCAGGGTAATGTTCTCTGAGGGCAGACCTCAGCTACTGCGGGACCGATGCGGCAAAGAAGTGGAGACAAATGCTGTTCTTCCAACGGGTGTGGTGGTGGGTGAAGGGGAGTCCGGGAAGAATCCGGAGGGCAAGGCAGGAGGGCAAGTGTGTGTTTGGTGTGTGAAGATGGAGATTCAGGCATTCCTACCGTGAAAAGAGGCAGGTAAGGGAGAGGTCAAGACCCAGGGCAGCATGGCATGGGCCGAGCGGTCATTAGCTCAGACGAGTGTTAATCAGCCTTGGAAATGAGGGAAACCTTGTTCTCTGAGAAGCAAGGCAAAGACTGGGCCCAGCTCAGAGCGGGCAGGTCAGCAGGAGGTCTAGGGAGGCTAAGGCAGCCTCTGGGCTCCCTCTGCCGCGCTCCCCGCCCCGCCCCGCCTCGGCGGGGTACATTCTCAGCTAGTTCCCTGTGCCGGGAACCTTTCCTGTGCTCTCCTTTCCTGCCTCTCTTGCTCTGCAGAGCTGCGTGGAGCGCACTCACTCAATAAATATTTGTTGAAGCGACGTGAAATGGAGAATAAAATGGAATTGCTATTCCTCCTATTAAACTTCCCTTCCCCCTGTACACCTGCAGTCCCTGCCTTTGGCAGAGAATGGGGCTGGGGGGTGGGGAGGGGAGGGGGTCATGACGCGGAAAGGAGCGCCTCGGGCCTCCTGCCTCGGGCTCCGGGTGCTGGGATGGAGTCCGCGGGCGGGAAGAGAGGGAGGGTTTGTGCGGAGCCGAGCTGCAGCCAGAGAAGCAGATGCCGCAGGGAAGAGGGGAGGGAAGTGGTTTTCCTTGAGCACTTTTGGCTCCTCCCGTTACACGTTCTCTTCCGGCCTCTCCTAGGGCGTCCTTATCGCACCATCCTCCTGGTCTGCACGTTTTCAGAAAAAGTCGCCCTTTTTCTTTTTTTTTTTTTTCGGTTCAACGGATATTGTCACACTTGTTGGGGTCAAAATCAATATTCTAACTATTACAGGCTCCAAAAAAAAAAAAAAAAGAGAGCTCTTTGCCGAAACCCGGGATCGAACCAGGGACCTTTAGATCTTCAGTCTAACGCTCTCCCAACTGAGCTATTTCGGCTCCGCCCACTCGGTCCTCGTCTAAGATAGATGACTTTATCACTGGAGTCTTTACGTATTCAGCACGCTGAAGGGTGTTGAGGAAACCAAAGATAACGGAACGGTTTCGTGTCGGATCCCTCCGCGATCTACGAGGAGGGGCACGGAAGACAGTCCAGGTAGCTACCATGAAGACCGCCCTAAGGACTGGTTTAGCTCTGCCATGAACCCCGGGCGGGGTCCACATGCCCCTCGTCCCCTCTGCGGGTGGGGTCCACATGCGCCCCGTCGCCCCTGCGGGTGGGGCCCGGGTGGGGTCCACACGCTCCTCGTCCCCCCTGAGGATAGAGTCCACATGCCCCTCGTCCTCCCGAGGGTGGGGTCCACACGCGCCTCGTCCCCCCTGCGGGTGGGGTTCACATAATCATCCCCTCCCCCCCCCACGCGCGCCCCCGCACAGGTATAGACTCCGAAGTCGAGGTCGCGCAGCGGCTCACAGGCCGGAGGCAGGTGCATCCAGCCTGTAGGGTTGTTCGGCGCCTCTTCCAGCACCGTCCCTGGTGGTCTAGTGGTTAGGATTCGGCGCTCTCACCGCCGCGGCCCGGGTTCGATTCCCGGTCAGGGAAAGTGACTTTTTCTGCCTGCGCCGGCCCGGCAGGAGCAAGTACCCTTGGCCTTCAATTCTACAAGAACTTTTCATTTTCACGTGAGGCATCTTTGCAACCCTCCACAAGTGTTGGTGTTGCACGTGCAAAATGACAACATAATTCCGTGGTGTAAACAAAACGATGAGAGAACGCTCACCCGGCTGCACTGCCAGCGCCGCGCGGTTCCCAGAGTCCCGCGGCCCCGACCCCACGGGAGGGCTCCGGAGCCGGGAAGTTCGGAGGGAAGCGGTCACCTGCGGGGCTCTTTGGAACGAGCTGAGCACCTGGACCACGGGCAGGAGGCCGGGAGGGGCCGGGAAGTCACCAGGCGGGGGTGTCCCACCACCCCCTCGAGCGCCCAGGACTACGGCGGCTGATGCAAGCAGGGTCGCCCGGGACAAGCCTTCCTGGCAGCCCGTCCTGCCCCTCCCTGCCACTCGGGACACCCAGCCCCGCCGTGGCTCTGACCCCTGGACGCCCTGTGGCCCCCTGGACGCCTCCCCTCCCACCCCCCCGGTACGCTCTGTCCCCCGCCGTGGCCCTTCCCCCCTGGGCGCTCTGTCCCCCGCTGCGGCTCTGACCCCTGGACGGCCTGCTCCGCCGCGGCTCTGACTCTGGGACGCCCTGCCCTCCCCCCGGACGCCCTGTGCCACCCTGGACGCCCCCCTCCCCCGGTACGCTCTGTCCCCCGCCGTGGCTCTGACCCCCGGGACGCCCTGTCCCCCTGGACGCCCTGTTCCCCGGGACGTCGGTGGCAACAGCTGCCCGAGGAACTGCCGGGACGGACGCACGAGGGGTCGCCGCGTCCCTGAACGCACACCTGGGGAAGCCGACGGTGAAGTCCCGTCTGTCCCGCGGCGGCACCAGTCTTTTTACTCGGCTCGTCTAGATCGCAGCCACGTTGTAGTGCTTGTTTCCTCCTCATTTCTCGAGTTCCATGCACAGTGACCTCTCTGCTGCCACACGAGGTCGTGGTGCCCCGATCTCACTGTACTAACAGGTGGGGACACGATGTTTTAATGATCATGTTAAATGAAGCAGTTCTCTTTTTCTGATTAGTTTCACATTCCCGCCCCTTCCCCTCTATATAAAATCATGAATTCCCCAAACCTCTGTGAGCTGGGGCAGTACTTTGTCATCCTGCCAATACCTCCCTCAGTTAATAAAGTTTGACACATATGTAAGATCAAGTTGTCCAATAAGTTTGTCTACCATAGACCTGGGCACTATGCTTGGCACTGATTATATATACAAAACCAAAACCCACAGGTAGCAGTCTGGAGAGCAAACGGAACCTACTGTGCTAGGATACAGATTAGGGAAATTTTTTTCTCCATGGAGAAAAAGTAACAGCTTATAACAGGAGAAAAACCATATAGCTTTCAAAGAAGAGTCCCTTGTCCCTAATCTAATTAGCTTTATGTGGAAAAGTTAAAAAAAAAAAAAAAAGACATTAAGCACATTCAGGGCTCCCACCCAGACTGCTCCCTAAAAATAGATATAAAAAGAAATGAAGCAAAGATTGTTGCTTCAGAGAAGACAAAATATGACAATGTGAAAAGATTGCTCAGGAAGCAATTACCTTCAGGCCTAGAGGGCTGATTTCCTGTGAAACATAAGGCAGAAAGACACAGAATAGCCTCGTATATACTGGAAGCTGACAAACTATACTTTTTTATTTCTAATGATATATATCTAATGATGTATATATCTAATATATATATGATATATATATCTAATATATCTAATATATATGATATATATCTAATTATATATATATATATATATATATATATATATATATATATATATTTTTTCAATTTTACATCCAAGTTAGTTAGCATATAGTGCAATGATGATTTCAGGAGTAGAATGTAGTGATTCATCCCCTACATACAACACCCAATGCTCCTCCCAAGGGGCCTCCTTAATGCCCTTTACTCATTTAGCCCACCCCTCACCCACAACCCCTCCAGCAACCCTCAGTTTGTTCTCTGTATTTAAGAGTCTCTTACGTTTTGTCCCCCTCCCTGCAAACTATCCTCTGTAGCTAGCAGTCAATACTTGCTGAAGGACTGGGTAGACTGTCATTGTCCACTTGTTGGTATAGTCTCTCTCAGCTTACTTCATCCTTCTGTTTTCCCCTCTGAGTTCATCATGCAGGAATGCAAACACTAGAGAGAGAAATCAGTTTTTGGATTGGTGCTTTGATGGATCAAGGTGAAATTGGTGAAACACTGAATCAATGAACATGTAGCAGGATGGTATTCTTGCTCTGTGTCTCTAAGCATTAAATATGGTCACAAAGTGGTGGGTCTCTACCAAGCTCTGGCCATCGCGTCGGGAGATCCAGAACCCATGGGAGTACACAGTCCTGATGGTGGAGAGGACACTGCTGTCGCGGCGAGGGATTCAGGGAGCACTGGGCAGGGAGCCCAGGTGAGGGCAGCAGACACCACAGGTGAGGAAGGGGGCTCCCAGCTTGGGATATATTGTGGGACTAGGGAAAGGGAGGCTTTAGCTCGGAGGGTGACTATGTTGCTTCTGCTCTCTTGATAATCTTTTTTCTTAGTCATTTTCCTGAAGAAGTTTTGCAGGTAATTACCAGAGTATTGCAACTAAGGATGAGGAGATACTAGTGAATCACTGTGTGACATACATTTGTTTGTTGAAGCCACACTAACACTTCATTGATCAATCACCCACCTGCCCTCCCTCTCCCATCTGCTTCCCAAGGGAAACCCTCAGCCTCCTTCCACAGTCACTGGCTGTTTCATGCACCGCTTTCTCTCCATTCAAAGGAGAAAGGAAGAGGACAAACATGACCCAGCCCCATCGATGGGATGGCACCCCCACACCGGGTGGGGCTCTCTGGGCAAATTGTGACTCTGAGTTGTGATCCCCCGGTTGTTTACAAAATGGAAAGGAGAGAACGCAAGGAGCGGGATGTGAACGTACCTAACGCCACTGAGCTCTACCCTTATAAACGGTTAAAATGCTCAGTTGTGCGTGATGTGTTTTTAACCACAACTTAAAACAAGACACCCCGTGCCTGGCTGGGAATATGGGGCTCCTGGGTCTGGCCGGAGAGGGTCCTGTCATCCGCGGTGTGAATATTCCGCCATCTGGAATATTCTATTCCTGTCCAGGTGGATACACGTTGTCAAGGACAGTAGGTGTGGGCGCTGTCGCACCTGGGAAGGCTGCTGGGACTCTGTCAGCAGGTTATCAGGCCAACATTTCCAAGGGGCGTTATTGCTGCACAAGACAACCTCAGCGCCTTACACCTGCCTGGTCGTACCCGAGTCTACGCAGGTCTCTCTCAAGGATGACGGTCCAGCCAAACCCCAGTAAAATAACTAGTGTTTCCAGGGGTGCCCTGGGGCTCCTGTGGGGGAGGTGAAGTGTGCCCTCCACGCTTATTTGGGAGGTGCTCCAGCTTGACCCTGTAAGGCGCAGCTGGTGACCTCTGTAGGAGGCGGAGGCCGTGTGAACAGAGAAGAGCCGTGGATGCTGACCTCGGAGGATGGGGGGATGTGGCCACAACCAGGGTCCGGCAGCCACCAGGGGACTGGCGCCACCCCCTCCGCCAGAGCCTGCGCGCGAGGACACCACAGCTCTGCCTCCAGGACCGCGGGAGTACGCGCATCCCCTCCAGCGCATGTCCCGCGAGACCACGAGCGTTACCGCGAGAGCACAAGCATCCCCGCGAGAGCACGCGCGTCTGCGGCTTCCGGCAGTGACGGGAGCCGCGGGAACGTGCGGTGAGTTCCAGGAACGAGTGTGGGAAATGGTACCAAAGGCTAGGCTTCCTTGGAATGTCCGCAAACACACTCCGTGAAAGTTTTGAAGATAAAAGCAGATCAAACAGAAACTGCAGCTAACTTTACTGCGACCTTATTTCTGACATAAAATGCCCTCAGCGTATTCTCACGTATGGACCAAACTGCCTTCGTCAAAGGTGCGGGTCATGGCAGCCCCGCGCCTGCGCAGAGCAGACGCGGCGCAGTTTAGCAGCCGATCTGCTCTGTAACGACACAGAGACTGCTACGCCACCGCCGCCCGGGTCCTCAGGGACTGCCTGGTCCCCGCCCGCAGTGAGGGAGGCGGGCTGCCGGTCAGAGGGCGGAGGCCTAGCGAGGCGGAAGTCTCCGGCGGCTGCTGTTCACGCCTCTAGGGGGCCGGGAGGGAGCATCTGCGCCGGAAGTGGTAGCGTGGCCGAGCGGTCTAAGGCGCTGGATTAAGGCTCCAGTCTCTTCGGGGGCGTGGGTTCGAATCCCACCGCTGCCAGAGCTTCTT
Source organism: Panthera uncia (assembly GCF_023721935.1). NCBI lineage: Eukaryota > Metazoa > Chordata > Mammalia > Carnivora > Felidae > Panthera > Panthera uncia. The sequence goes on along the minus strand of NW_026057581.1, from coordinate 1,416,087 downwards.
TTTCTTTCTTCACGCGCAGTGTGGACCGTCCCCACATCCTGAGGCAGGCCCCTTTTTCTCCTCCTTTGCCTCGTGTTTGCTCCGGATACAGCCGCAGCCCGGCCAGGAGGTGCTTTTGTTCTCGCGGTCCTCAGTACGAAGGACCGTACGACAGACTCCGGCATCCCTTTGTATCTCCAGGCACATCCTCCGACGCCTGTGAAGGAATAAGATGTGTCCAGAATGGCCCCGGATCTTCCTGAGGCCCCGGCAGCGGCCTGTCTCGTGTCTGGAACCCTGTGCAGATCCGACAAGAGACCCCCGCGGAGGGGGTACTGGTCCCATGACTGCGGACACGCCCGCCAGCGCCAGGTGCGATCCGGCGACAGGTGTGTCCCAGCGCCGGGTGCCTCCCAGCTCCTGGTGCTCCCCAGCGCCAGGTGCCCCCTAGCGTCCGGTGCGTCCCAGCGTCGGGTACCGTCCAGCGTCGGGTGCTCCCTAGTGGCGAGTACCCCGCAGCCGCAGGTGCCCCCCAGCGTCAGGTACCCCCAGTGCCGGGTGCCCCCATCGCCGAGTGCCCCCCTGCGGCGGGTGCCATCCAGCGCCGAGTGCTACTTCTAGAGGCGATCCCCTCCCCTCTGCGTGCTTTTCTGCTTCTGCTCAGTTGCGCCGCACGTCGCTGCCGCTTGGGGGCTCCCTGCTCTGAGCAGATCTTATGCACACAGGCCTCTTTTTCATCTTCTAGTCCTTAGTGTGGAAGCTGTTTTCTCCTGGATGCCTTCCCTGGCCTCCCTCTGCCTCCTATCAGCTACAGGGTTACTATTAGGGAGGGGATATGGAGAAGAGCTCAGAGAACCTCCACCTCCACCGTGAAGCTTAGAGTCCAGTGGGGTTCACAAGCATTACATAAGTTATTACGAAAATATGGTAACATGTCTACCTAAAAAGAGAGTTCGCGAGTGGACTTTGAAGTTCCGGATTTAGGACAACAGAGAAGTTAGAGAATAGCAGGGGCTCAGGCTGGATGGAAGGACACACACCACACTGTTCCCAGTGGCTACTGCTGGGACAAGAGGCAGTTTTTCACCAGACTCTCCGTTTCTGCGTGCATTGTATCTGTACCGATTTCACTCCCCAGCAACCAATTCTCCGATTTTCTGCAGACACCCATAAGGCCCACAAGACTGTACCCTGCTTTAGATGCCATTTGCAGGTCCCAGACCTCCCTTCTAGCTGACTGACCAGCTACAAATCGGGGGTTCCCGAGACTCCCTCCTCAGGTTTGATAATTTGCTCAAATGGCTCAGAACTCAGGCCCACATCTGACTTTCATTTACTGGTTTGTTATAAACAACTATAAGTTAGAAACAGCCAAGTGGAAGAGATGCACAGGGCAAGGTGGGCAGGGGGTGGGGGGATCCGGAGCTGCCCTGCCCTCGCCAGGTGGGGCACTTCCCAGCACCTCCAGGCCTTCATCAGCTGGGAAGTGCTCCTAATTCTGTCATTTAGGAGTTTTTATGAAGGTTTCATCATGTAGGGATGATGGATTATAATCCCTAGCCCCTCTCCCCTCCTGGAAAGCTTGGGGACGGGGGTTGGGGCTGAAAGTTCTAGGCTTCTAACTATGGCTTGGTCTTTCTAGCGACTAGTCCCATTCTGAAACCTACCAACACGGCCTTGTTAGAACAAAAGAGGTTCCTGGCACCCAGGAAATTCCAAGGGACTTAGGACCTATGTCAGGAAATGGGGACAAAGACCAATTATATATTTCTTTTTATCCCCCAGAGCAGTAACTGCCCTTTCTCCTGGACTGTCTTTCAAGGATACTCATATAAAGAACAGCCTGGGAAGATAGAGATAGTGTCTCCATCTGGTGCAAAGGATAGACGTTCATACTGAGCTCCCTGTGCTCAGGGTGGCTACCCACTGTGTGTGCAGGCATCCATCTCAGCCCATCTGAGTCACCCGTGTGGGAGCTGGTGCTTGAGGAATCTGTAGAGGCTGAGAGCCTGGCTCTTGCTGTTACGGTGAGAAATAAAATGTCCTTTGCCTCTGTAGGGTGGTAGAATAATTCTTTGCCATAAGAATTATTTTGAGCTAAAGGCACTTACAAATACAGCTGCAAGAAGGGTGTTCTGACCCTCTCTTTTTTCTTCTGGAAAGCAGATAAAACCCGTATGTGGAAGATGTCCACCTTATATCCCAACACAAAAGTAGCATTCTTATCATGGAGGGCAGGAGGCTGAAGTTGAGAGAATTCTGCACAGACCTCCTTAAAATAATTTCTCCTTTAGCCTCACCTATTTTAGTTTCCTTTCCACAATTGCTTCTCTGTTCAACCTAATGTAAAGGCATTTCAGTTTTGCCACTGGTTGGATATTCGTTTCCTTAGGAGGGTTCATGTGTTGTGTAAAACTTCCATGAGGTCAGTTTGTGTGTTTTTGTCTTGTTCCTGCCCTATGTCGGGCCAGGTAAGGGTCCCGAGAGAGTGGAGGTAGAGTTTTGCCCAACTTACATCTCTTACATCTCTTGTGCTCTGCCAGCACCCTTGATGCTCCGACAGGCTAATCTGTGTCTTTATCAGACTTGATAGATGCATGTTGTCAACCGGCAGAGAAAAGAGAAATTAGTGCTTTCGCTTTTACATGTTAGTGTTTAGATTGTACCACGTAAGTACAAGCTGCAGTTCAAATCCAGGGATTACAGTTCTGCAAAAGGACCCAGATGTGAGGAGTACATCAGGGGTCAGCCAAACAGTCATCATCCTCCTATTGCTGTTTCCATCCTTGTCCTTTTAAACACTTGTCTTTTCTTCCTGCTTTGGAATTTGTGCACCTATCCCACAGCTGATTTCTGTCTTTCTTCCTCTCTGTACTGTGCACTTTCTCCTACTGACACAGGTATGAAACGATGGTGCCATTGATGAGATAGCTGATATTTGCCATCTCGTGCAATTTGATCATACTGGATTTGTTAGTTACCTTATGTTTCCACCTGATGCGTTTCCTGCCACTATTGGACATTTCCCCCTAATTCTTCAAAATAACAGTGACACTCCTAAATATTCTTTCCCAAGTAGCCAATGCATCAGTTATTATTTTTCCCTGGAGCTCTTTCTCTTAGCCTTCTCTGCCTCGCTGATCTGGATCGGCTGCTGCCGGGGTCAGTGGTTTGCCTTGGCTGCTTCCTTTTGCAAAGTTTGCTTTTTGGATATTTATTTATTTGATTGATGGCTTTATTTTATTGATTTGTTTGGGTGGAGTGTATGATAAAATAAGCATGTGAGGTAAAGTTTTTGAGACCTTTCCTGTCTTTAAGATACCTATTTTACCTCCTAGTGGGTTAATCCTTTGAGTATAGAAATTGAAGTTAAAAACATGTTCCATTAGGATTTTGAAGGCATTGCTCTATGGTCTGTCATCTTCAAGTGCTATTCTTGTTTATTCCCAAGCTAATTTATTTTCTTGTCCTTTGTATTTGACTTTTTTTTTTTTCCTGCCTGAAAACTCTGGAAGTCTTTCTTTTATGCACAGGATTTTGTGATTTCTCATTGGTGTGTCTGGTGTAGATGTTTTGCCGTTCACTGAATTGTGTGCTAGGCAGAGCTTTCTCTCTAGGAACTAATTTTCTTACGTGATTATGTTGATAATTTCCTGTCTGTTTTTATTGTTGTTTTGGAACTTCTACTAACTGGGATCCCCAGACTGCTCCTCTAGGTTTTTGTGCTTTCTTTTTATTATATTTTATACATTAGAAAAGATACCCAAGTATAAAAATTTTGAAGTGCAATATTAAAATGAGCACTTTTGAACTTGTCACTCAAAATCTAGAATTGAACCATCCAACACAGTATCAACTGGCCACCTATGGCTACGGAGCACTTCAAATGTGGCTAGTGTGACTGAGGAACTGAATTTTTAATTCTAACTATTTAAAAGTTAAATTTAAAAGACAATTCTGCATTCTGTTATTGGAAAACTTTTAAGTATGTTTGGGACAACTTGGCTTTGTGAATTTATTTCTCAACTGTAAGTTTTAGGAATGCGAGCACAGATCTGGCACATTGTCTCTGTCGGACCGGCCCGGGCTAGAACATTACTAAGATGTTCACACCAACTATGAACCTCTCTCTTACCCTATCACTGATTCCTTTTGTCACTGACTCCTTATCATTCCTTTACTTAAACAAACAATCTACACTTATGAATAGATCACTAATCAGGGTATTATTTTGTTTTCCATGTTTTTGAACCTTGTGAAAATGGTACCAAACTGCACGTTGTCTTATGGGACTTGCCTTTCCCGTTCGACAAGAACGTCCGCTCTCTACCCATGTTCGTGGGCACGTTCACCTCTGTGACATACTCATTATTTAAATCTGGCAACGTTTGTTTTCCTACTTACTGTTGGTGAACACTGGGTTGCTCCCGGGGTTTTGCTACTATGAGCAGATGTGCTGTGAAGATCCTTGCACGTGGCTCTCGGTGCGTAGGCGCAGGACCCTCTCGGGGCGCGTTCCTAGGAATGGAACCACAGAGTTGTAGGGCATGGTTCAGCTTTACAGGAGAGCCTGCTTGTTTCCCAGTGTGCCTGCATCAGTTTTCAGCGCGGCCAGTGAGTACCACAACTCCGCGTCCTTGCCAAAACTTGGTCAGGTCCGTTTTATCTTTCTCAACCTAGCGGAGTCTCACAGCCGTCACTGTGCTCAGAGTCCCTGGTTACGAGACTGTACACCCTTTGTGTGTGGTCATCACTCTGTTTCCTGTGAAACACTTCTGCGTGCCTTCTGCCTGTTTTGAGGTTGCCTTTTGCTTATTGATTTAAAGGAGTTTTTATATAAGGTCAAACCATATTAAACTGCCACTATTCAACCTCTAAATATGGCAGTTCATGTGACTAACCCTAAAATATTTTGGATGACAATTATTTGCCCAAGTATGTGAGTTCAAAATGTTTTTTCAATTCATGAGAAAATTGTACTTTCCTTTTCCTTATGGTGAATTTGATGAAAGAAATTCATTTTAATCTAGTTGAATTTGTCAGAAATTTTTCTTTAAAAGTAACCTTTTTGGTGTCTTGTTTGAGAAATCTTTTCTTGACCTGAGGGTATACAAATATTATCCAAAATTTACTTGTAAAAGGATAAAAATTTGCCTTTCATAAGGCAAATTCTTGGCTGAGAATTACATTGCAATATAAATTATAGAATCAGTTTGCCATTTTCCACAAAAATGCACTCTTGGGATTTTTATTTAGGTTGCAGTGAATGTGTTGGTCAATTTTGGGAACTGACATTTTAATAACACCGAGTCTTCCAATGCATGAACAAGTATAGTCTTGGCCAAGAACAGTCAAATCAGTCTTGAAGAAAAACAAATAGGACTTCGTCTACGAGATGAAAAGATATTATAAAGCTGTGGTAATTAACCAGTTTGGCATTGGTGTAAGGATAGGCAGTCGACCAATGGAACAGAAGGGGAGGCTAAGACTTCCAGACCCTAACCCTCCCAAACCCCTCTTCAGCGTGACTGTGTCTTCCTAGAATTCTGCTAGGGTCCTGCCACCTGCTTGAAAGATCCTTTGCTGACTCTCAGTCCCGCAGTGAGAAACCCTGCTTCCTGGCTTGAACTCCAGGAATCTTTTGAGGTTTCCTGAACATTTAAAAATAAACTTCGTGAGAAAGCACTAAAGAAATTTCAGGTATTTTGTCTGGTGGAAAAAGAAGTGTTTGATTTGTCTTGAAAACTTTGAAAGAGTATCTTGTGAGAAGTGGGTTAACATTGCTCTGTAATGATCCCAGGGCATCGAACCGCACCCACACATAGAAGCTACAGAAAGAGGGGGTGCCTGGGAGTAGGCTCAGTTGATTGAACATCTGACTCTTGATTTTCACTCAGGTCGTGATCCCAGGGTTGTGGGATTGAGCCCCATGTCAATGTGGAACCTGCTTAAGATTCTCACTCTCTCTAAAAAAAAAAAAAAAAAAAAAGAGAAGCTTCAGAAAGACATTTCTGTACATGGGTGATTTTAAATCTGAAACCTGTATCTTACTCCTTTTTTTTTTTTTTTTAATTTTTTTTTTTAACGTCTTTATTTATTTTTGAGACAGAGAGAGACAGAGCATGAACGGGGGAGGGGCAGAGAGAGAGGGAGACACAGAATCGGAAGCAGGCTCCAGGCTCTGGGCCATCAGCCCAGAAGCAGGCTCCAGGCTCTGAGCCATCAGCCCAGAGCCCGACGCGGGGCTCGAACTCACGGACCGTGAGATCGTGACCTGAGCCGAAGTCGGACGCCCAACCGACTGAGCCACCCAGGCGCCCCTCTTACTCCTTTTGAAAAATGAGTGAAGTGGGCATTCTCTACTTCCTTTGTGAAGGTCAAGTGAAAACAATCTCGTTGTATCAATGTTTAGTGTGAAATTTTTCTCAGATTTTGCATTTAGAATGTAATTAGGTTAAAAAAACTATTACCTGGTGAGTTTTTAAGTAAATTATAACTAAATCAATAACTCTAGTTTTGGTAACTCCTCAGAATTGCTTACAAGAGTCTTAGGGTTTTAACACTAACATGTTTTGTTATTCAACTATGCTGCTCACCTTTGAATTCCTTCCACATCATTCAGGCCAAACCTACTACCTTATGGCAGACCTCTTTTAAATGTACAGACTTTTCCCAAAGGTAAAATATCTGAACTTTCTTCAGTGTTTCTTCACTGTATTCATTTTGATGCTCAGGAAACACCAGGAGATTCCCGGAGTTTAAGCCAGTAGTGGGAGCTTCTCACTGCAGGACTGAGAGTCTTTCCAGCAGGTGTCAGGATCATAGCGGAATTCTAGGCAAACATAGTCATGGTGAAGATGGATGGGTGAGGGTGAGTCTAGAAGGCTGCTATTTGGGCTCATCAATACAGAGTCCTCTGAATCTCACAACAGATTGTCAGGCCGGCCATGCCCTGTGGTTAACTGGTGTCTGAAATGTAGCCCTCCAGTCAACAACACAAAACGTCCACGCTCAAGGACGGTCCAGAACTTAAACGGGATTTGTCCTGTCGCCAGATTCTGTTAAAACTCATTGGAGAAGGGAGATGAAGGATTGCCCCGTCAGGTTCTCAAGTTGGGCTGAGGACTTTGAGCCCCAAATCCCAACGTACACCGTAGCGTGTGGCTGCAGAAATAAATGTTATGAACATGTATATGCATTTTCCAAGAGCAGGTACCTGCTGTGAAAAACAAAACCTCAGATTTTCTAGGAAAGCACGATATTTTGCCATCGAGCATTAAAGTACAACATGTGTGCACATGTGGGGGACAGTGCTGCTGGTATTTGTTGACCATCAAACAAACGGTCCTCAGACTCAAAAAATTATTGGAAAACCACTGCCAGTGCTCCAGACATACCGTGAATTCTGTCCTTAGGTCATGTTTTCTCACCCAGAAGCCACGTATCCAGAATTTTCTCCTCCATAGAGACAATGTCATTGAGTTATGTCTTTAATGTTTTCATCTTGGCTTTCACTAATATACTATGTAAGAAATGGCCACACAAATAAAAAGAAATTTTTTGTAGAAACTGAGCCTAAGGAACAATGTTTCAATCCATCCTTTTAAAAAATAAACCATATCGTTACTAGAAAATTGGATCTCTTGGACACTTTGTCCTTCAGTATTAGATAACCTGTAACCATTTCCCAAAACGTTTTCTGTGATACACGAGCCCACTAAGATGCTTCAAACGGGACTGTGATCAGTTTTGGAAAGCAATTTTTTTTATTGTTCTTTCAAGGTTTAGAAAAGATATTAGCATATCATAAACTGAGAAGTCTTTAATTAAAAAAGCCACCCGTAGCCAGCCTTTCCTAAAGTCATTCTTTTAAAAAACTTAGGGGCGCCTGGGTGGCTCAGTCACCTAGGTGTCGGACTCTTGGTTTCGGCTCAGGTCATGATCTCACGGTTTCCTGGGTTCGTTCGAGCCCCACATTGGGCTCTGTGCTGACAGTGCAGAGCCTGCTTGGGATTTTGTCTCCTCGCTCCCTGCCCTTCCCCCACTCACGCTGTCTCTCTCAAAAATACACTTGGAAAACTTTAACGTGTAAAACACCTTTGAGAAATGTTGGATAGCCCATTGCTCATCTTGTCCCCTCCCCCCGCCCGCCCCAGGAGCTGAGGAACTTAGAACTACATTTAATTCTCAGTTATGGTCATTATGCTAATTATGTTGACATGAGCATCTTCTAGGATTTTCAGTCTCTGACAGCCTTATTCACCGTGGGTCTTAATTCTGTTTGTAGAAAGTACTTGTGGCATTTGAAGGGCAAAAGTATAAAGAGATGTTGAAAAATGTGAAACAATAGCCACAAATTTCTAAGACACTTGAAAGAGCATTTCATCCATCACAAATATAGCAAATCTTTAAGAAATGAACACGTTGACATCTTGATGTATTTATAGGAAAGTGAGATGGGCTTTGTGCTCTTTCCCATGTAAACTGTTACTTGAGCAGTGCATCCCACTTACGTCAGATTTCTAAATCTGCCTTCCTTTCCCATCCTGACCCCACATGGGAAGTACCATTCAGCCCTTAAGTTAAAACAACACAGAAAAACCTTGCTGAAAAATGGTCAGTGTTTCATCAGGTAGAACACGGTGGGTGCTGAGCTGAGTTGTGGCTTCGCATCTAAGACGTGGTGCGGGCGAGTCTGAGCGTGGAGGGGGGGGGGGGGGGGGGGGCGTTGGTGCAGAACCGCCCGGTGAAGTGATCCTGAGCGAGTGTCCTCTTTTCATGCCTTCGCTTCCTCATCCCACAGGGCAGTTCTGTGGTTAAGTGAGTTGACGCGGCACAGCCTTGGGCTACTGGGCAACGCCCTGGAAGTGAGTCCCTGAGCAGCCGGGTCAGGATGGGCTCCGGGGATCCCAGTCAGGGAAGGGCCCCGAGAACCGGGAGGCACCAGTGCGCGGAACCCCGGGTGCTGGTGGTCAGTCCCCGACGACCGACAGGGTCTGCGAGGCCGATCCTGGGGCGAGGGCTGCCCCCAAGGTGCCGTCCAGCTCGTGGGTTCTGCGCGCCGGGTGGATTCTTTTCTTGTGTCCGGTCAGATTGGCGCTCACCCGGAACGCTTTCCCACACTGCTCGCACTCGTAGGGCCTCTCGCCGGTGTGGACGCGCTGGTGCCCGAGCAGGGCCGCGCGCTGGCGGAAAGCTAGGCCGCACTGGCTGCAGGGGTAGGGCCTCTCGCCCGTGTGGATCCGCCTGTGCTGGGTGAGCACGGAGCTCTGGGGGAAGGCCTTCCCGCACACGTCGCAGGCGAACGGCTTCTCCCCGGTGTGGACCCGCTGGTGGGCGGTCAGGTTGGACTTGCCGCTGAAGGCCTTCCCGCACTGGGGGCAGGCGAACGGCTTCTCCCCGGTGTGGACCCGCTGGTGCACGGTGAGGCAGTGCCGGTCCTGGAAGGCCTTTCCGCACAGCCCGCACGGGTACGGCCTGTCCCCGCGGTGTCCCCGCTCGTGGGCGCGGCGCCGGCACTCGTGCCGGAAGGCCCTGCCGCACTCGCCGCACCGGAAGGGCTTCTCCGGGGCGGGGGCCCCCCGGGACCCGGCCGGCCCCGCGCGCGCGTGCACCCCCGCGTGCTTGCGGAGGTCCGAGCGGCGGCGGAAGGCCCGGCCGCACTGGCCGCATGTATACGGGCGCTCAGCTGAGTGCACGCGCGCGTGCTTGGCCAGGTCGGAGCTCCCGCGGAAGGCGCGGCCGCACTGCGCGCAGCCGAACGGCCTCTCCCCGGTGTGGGTCCGGCCGTGCGCGGTCAGGCAGTGCTTGAGGCCGAAGGCCTTCCCGCACACGCCGCACCGGTGCGGCCGCTCCGCGCTGTGGACCAGCCCGTGCCGGCGCAGGCGGCCCCTGCTGCCGAAGGCCTTCCCGCACTGCGCGCACGCGTGCGGCCTGTCCCCGCCGTGCTCCCTCCTGTGCCGGCACGCGGCCGCCCTGCTGCCGAAGGCCTTCCCGCACTGCGCGCAGCCGAAAGGCTTCTGGCCGGTGTGCGTGAGCAGGTGCGCCGCCAGCTGTCCGCCGGTCCTGAAGGCCTTCCCGCACTGGGCGCACGCGTGCGGCCTCTCCCCGGAGTGCACGCGCTGGTGCAGGACGAGGTCCGAGCGGCCGCGGAAGCTCTTCCCGCACTGGGCGCATGGCCGGGGCCCCTGGGCCGGGCGGGCGCTGCGCGCTGCGGGCCTGCCAGTCCCCCCGTCCGCTCCTGGCGACCTCTTCGGGGACCCAGGCTCCGGGACCCAGACCCCTCCGCGCTCCAGGACACGCTTCGCCTCCGGCCCGCGGCGGTCCCCGTTCTCAGGCCGCGTGTGGTCCGCCGACACTGAAAAGAGGAAGCAAACACCGGGGCGAGTGGAGCCGGGTCAGGACCGGGTGATCTGACCGCCAAAGGCTGGGGCGGGTTCGGTAGTGGCAGGTTCCCAAGTACCGCGCTGTTCACACTGAATAAACCTGATGAAGATCCTTGCACACCTGCTCGCTCCCCAGACTCTCCAGAGAAGCGAGTGGCAAATCCAAACGCCTGCCCACCTCAGGCAGGAGACGCAGCCTTCAACCCTGTCCCTCCCGGACATTGTACAAGTTACCCCCGTGGGGCCTGTCTGCGGTATGACTGCTGCTGGGGTAGGGCGGGGAAGGGGGGGGTCTGGGCCGGCGCCGACCCAAGCCGGACCCCCGCTCCCTGGACTCCGGGCCCGTGCTCCCTGGACTCCTCCCTGGACTCCTGGCCTGCTCTCTGGACTCCGGACCGTGCTCCTTGGACTCCTCCCTTGCGTCTGGGCCCGGCTCCCTGGATTCCTCCCTGGACTCTGGGCTAGCGCTCCCTGGACTCCTCCCTGGACTGCTCCCTAGCCTCTGGGCTCGCACTTCTATCCAGAGCCCCAGCCGCTCAGGGGAGGGAAGGCGTGGGCACACGGACTGAGCCACTGGGAAGGAAAGTGGGCCAGGGAGGGAGGGGCGGAGGGACAGAGGCAGGCAGACCCACAGGGGGCTGACATGCCCAAGTAGCACGAGTAGTGTGAGTAGTACCATAGTAGGTGTGTGTTTACAGAAGCCAGCAGGGGTTAACTCTTCCTGTTGTCAGTCTTTCCATGACCCCCGCCCTGACCTGTGCCCTCTACTTCTAGTGCCGGGTCATCAGCTCATTCCGGGTTGCTCACTGCAGCCCCACCATCTGTGTTCTACTCTGCTTCCCAAATCTTCTTTCAGAAAATAAGGTCTTATCACGCCACTGCTCCGCATAAAATAGTTCGGGGGCGCTCCACAGTGAACCAGACAGACGGGGGTAAAGCCTGCAGCTCTGGAGTGGGAGCATCTAGCCTGAAATCCTAGCTCCATTCGGGGCGCTCCACAGTGAACCAGACAGACGGGGGTGGGGGGGGTGGGGGGGCGGGGGAGGGTGGAGTCTGCAGCTCTGGAGTGGGAGCACCTGGGCTGAAATCCTAGCCCCGACACCTAAGGGAGGTGTTGCATGTGTCTGTGGCCGGACCACCCAGGTGAGCACCGTGTGCATCCACCTCAGGGCTCAGAGCTGAAGCGTGAGGGGCACAGGGAAAGGAAGGGTCAGAAGCCCAACACGGGGAAGGTCCTGAAGGAAAGCTGGGCCCTGGAGTAACTGATCCACAGAAGGGAGCCGAATTCTTGGAGCTTTTCAGAGGACCACATCGCAAAGGGGCCTGTTGGATAGGGTGCACAGAAGCGATTAATGACAGGATAATTGTCCGATTTGCTGCTGTTTGTTTTCTCTCCATGAGGGTTTTCTAAGTGGACTTCCTCCAGGAGGGTGAGGATGGATGACGCAGCACTAAGAACGTACTAGAACCAGCTGTCACACGGCACACGGCTGGTGACTGGAGCTTCCCCGTCACTCACCTGGGGAGGAGCAGGTCAGGAACCCCCAGTCCTGCAGGTCCTCAGCGCAGGGCACGGCCCCTTGCTCCAGATGGGAGATGAGGGGTGGCTTAGGGCAGGCAAGGCCTGCTCGTGGAGAAGGGAAGTCAGTGTGCATAGCAGATCACCTCTGTCCCAACACCCGGCCTTGACCGTCCTGCTCACACCGCAGAGGAGAGTGTGAGCAGGGGGGAGAAAAGGGTGTACTCGGGGGGGTCTGCCAAGGTGTAAGCAAGCATGTAGGGATGACCTCAGAAAGGTCACGCTCAGAAGAGCAGAGGAGGAGACCCCAGGAAGCAGTCACTTGGTTGTATTTTCCCCGTTGTGGCTGCGAGGCAAGAATGAGGGCTCTGACTTTCACTGGGAGGCCCGGAGACGTCAATAGACAGCAAGTAAAGAGTAAGGACAGGAAAAAGGACTAAGCCAAGCACGGGGTGTCCTCACCAGCCGACAGCATGTTGCCATAGTTCTCCAGCATCACGTCGGTGTACAGGTGCCTCTGGGCGCGGGTCAGACACTGCCACTCTCCACTACTGAAGCACACGGCCACATCCTCAAACGTCACCGCGTCCTGCAAGGATACGCTCCCGCTGACCCGGAGGAAACCCCAGTCCCCAGGAAACAGACGCAGAAGAAAGGATTCTCAGGAGGTTTCTAGAAATCAAAGGTGGTTACTGTTCCACATATATTTGGGGTTGCGGTGGAAGGGGGCATAGGCTGTGCACAGCGAAAATCATGACCGGGAACAATCCACGAATGGTGTCATCCAACAAAATGTTCCTTGTGAGTGGAATGCCTGGATTGGGGGGTGGGGGGGGGGGGGGTCAGGGAGCGAGTGAAAACGAGGCCGTATTCAGGATGTGGTTCTGTATTTCCAGGAAGGATGGAGGGGCCTCAGCTCGCCTGGGCCCCACTCACCGGTGTGTTATTTGCTCCTGGCCGGTCTCCGTGGCTTCTGTCGTTGGCAAAGGCAGGATGCTGAGGAGCCCGCAGGGCTGAGGGAAGAGAAATGAGTCAACTTGGCACGGTATTGGCGAGACCCTGTGCTTTCCTCCTCTTCCCTAACGTGCAAGTCTCAGACCACACCTTCCCCTCATTTCTCCAGCCTGTTTCCAGTTTGGGCAGCAGGCCGTGGCACACAGCCATGCTGACGGTAAATGCTTGCTCTCCCTCACCTACAACGTGGTTTTCTGTGGTCGCTCTTCATCCTAGAATAACCTCGCCTGTCCCCAAGCCCACATCACTGACTCCTGGCTGGTTCGATGACCTTCTTCCAGGATCTGAGTGTTGAGGTCACTTCCTCCAGAAGGACTAGGGATGGGGATGGATGGGGATTGGCCCACAGCTTGTTCCTTTAGGTAACTTACTAGCTGGCCTACCTCGGGCCATTTTCCCTCGTTCTTATTAGAGAAGAAGCACGTGTCCCGACTCTGAGTCTCCCGTTAGCTCCTGGCACGGAACCACTGTCCCCTCACCGTGCTGCAGTGCACACAGCGTATGCAGCATGGGTGTCCAGGTGTCTGGGGCAGCCCGTAGGGCACCTCGGCCCTCCACCTCGGCCGGCCCACATAGCTGGCTAGGGAGCCCGAATTCACTCCTCAGGGACCAGCTCCACCTTTCCTTAGCTTGTGTTTGCAGTGACTAACCTTTCTAGAAAGTTCTTCAACACATCCCCAATCCGAGTCTGAGCAGTCTCTTTCAGAAGATACCAGGGAGATTGGTCACCAACTGATAAGACTCTAGGATCACCCTGTGGACTTAGGTCCCCAAAATTTCATTCCAATTTTACCAAAACTTCAATTTAGGAGCAAACTGGTTTCTTCCCAGAGAAATTTCCCAAGAACATTGTTCTTTGGTTTAGACCTGGGCTGTGTCTCAGTCCTCATGGGTCCTGCTCTCTTGTTCTATGTCTCACCTACGAGCCCACGCATTCTATGACTGTTGGTCGCACATGGTCCCACACCCATTGGGCTCACAGCAGAGGCAGGTCTGCTCTGCAAGGATCGTCATGACATCAAAAATGTAACCTCCCAGCTCGGTTTTTTGTTCAATCCACATTTTATTTATTTTCTTCTTTTTTTTAATGTTTATTTTTGAGAGAGAGAGAGATTGGACGTGAATGGGGGAGGGGCGGAGAGGATCTGAAGCAGGCTCTAGGCTCTGAGCTGTCAGCACAGAGTCCGACTTGGGGCTCAAACCCATGACCTGTGAGATCATGACCTGAGCTGGAGTCAGACACTTAACCGACTGAGCCACCCAGGTGCCCCTCAATCCACATTTTATTGTGAATGTTTTCAAATATACAGAAAAGCTGAAAGAACTGTTTGGTAAACATCCACATACTCCCCACTCATGTTCCACAATTAATGTTTGCAATAAATCTCTGTCTGTCTAACTAGCCCTGTCTCTACTAATCCACTCGTCTTTGCTGAGTTTCAAAGTAATGAAGACATGAGCAACTTTACCCCAAAACACTTTCTCTCACATATCATTAACTGGGGTTCAGTATGTGTTTACATTCTTGCTTTTGAGTAAATTTACATACAGTAAGATACACAAGTCATAAGTGTGCCATTGGCTGAGTTTTGACAAAGCACAGCCCTATTTAGCCCAAAGTCCCCTCCGGAAACGTCCCCGTTGGATTTTGACTATATCTTCTTCACAGATTGGGAAAGTCATTAAGTCATAGTGGTTCTTCTTTTAAAGAAGTGTTCATCATGCTGTTTTTTTTTTTAAAGTAGATTTCGTGCCCCATGGGAGGCTTGAACTCACGACCCTGAGACCAAGTCATGTGCTCCACCAACTGGGCCAGCCAGGTGCCCCCAAAGTTTTTTGAACTGTGGCAAAGAACATGTGACAAAATTTACCATCTTAAGCATTCTTAAGTGTATGGTTCAGCAGTGTTGAAAACACACAATGTGAGTCATCTCCACAACTTTTTCATCCTGCAAAACTTAAACTCTCTATGCATCACACAACCTGCCTGTGTCTCTCCCTCCCCAGTCCCTGGTCACCACAGTGATTCTTAGGCTTTTTTAGCTTTAGATTTTGAAAGGTCAGTTTCTGCCCTCAAGTTAAAAATGAATCTGGGACACAGGCTGTGTGCTCACAACATGAAACTACCTTGGTCAGCTCAGGCTGCCCTAACAAAATACCCCAGGCTGGCTGGCTCACTTCTCTCAGTTCTGGAGGCTGGACGTTCAGATCCAGGTGTTGGCCTCTCCTGGCTTCTGTCCCTCTCCTCTCACATGGGGGAGACAGAGTTCTGGGCCCCTCCTCATATAAGGACACTACTCTCTTCATTGCCATCCTTATGACTTTATCTAAACCTCATTTCTTCCCAAGGCCCCACCCACCTCTCAATATCATCACACAGGGGTTCAGGGACATGTGCATTTTGAGGGGACACATTCAGTCCATAACAAAACTATTTGTTAAAGCTGGGCACAGATAGTATCTGGGATGAGACTGATTCATTTATGATTCCTTATACAGTAGAAATGTCAGGATTTCTCCTTTGGAAGTGCCAATAACATACTTTTTTTTTCGTTGTAGTTAATAAATACTAAAAGCCTACTTTTGAGGTGCCTGGTGCCTCGTCCTCTGTCCAAAAGTCGGTGCCATTCAGGGTCTGCCTGTAGGACTCCAGAATTGCTAAACGCCAGGCCCTGGGTTTTACTTCCAGCAGCCACGTCTATACAGTCTTGTCCACCTTCCTCTGCACATGTCCCATCAAAGAGCATTTCTAAACCCAGCCTCGCATTTTCCCAAAGCTTCACGACAAGACCTTTGCTCCTTCTTGGCCAGTTGTTTCCAGGTACTCATTCTATACCTTTAAAATCTCAGGGTTCCAAAAAGGTTACAGAAGTAAAATTACATACACTCAAAATTTAAACGTTGGTAAAACTGGTGGGTGGGGTAGGAGTTACTGAATTATTTAAGTTTTATGCACACATATATGCTATTTATCATATGTGTCAAGTTGTACATAAAACAAGTGATTGAATGCATTCCATTTCCTTGATAAACTGCTCTGAAGTACCTTAAAAAAGTTTATTTATTTTGAGAGAGACAGAGACAGAAGGGGAGGGGCAGAGAGAGAGGGAGAAAGAGTCAATCCCAAGCAGGCTCCATAGTACTGTCAGCACAGAGCCCGATGTGGGGCTCGATCCCACAAACCATGAGCTCACGCATGACCTGAGCTGAAATCAAGAGTTGGACACTTAACCAACTGAGCCACCCAGGCATCTCCGGCTTTGTAGAGTCTTTTATTATTTTTTCCAAATTTGATTTAAGATGAGGGCAGAAACTGAATAATTTAGTTTCTCTCAATACGGATCCAAGCCTAGTATAGAAAAAATAGAAGGCTTCCAATAAATGCTCAATAAGGAGATTTCCAGGCCCCAGGAAGCACCCTACCCACCATGCCCCTGCTCCGTTTCAGCTGCCAGGGCTCCTGGCACAGCCTCCTGTGCGCCTCACCTCCTTCCTGCAGGAGCTCGGCATCAGGGGCCCGCTGGTGTGGTCCGGAACTCCCGTCTGACAGCATCACCTGTCACAAGGCACAGAAACACTCCGGGAGGTTAGGAGGGAGGGGAAAAAGCTCTGGCCAGCTATGAAGGTTTGTCCGTGGACGTCAACTCCCAGAAATATCAAGAGGGGCGAGGAATTCAGGGACTCGTCCCTGAGGAGAGACAGAAAGGGCATCCCATTACTGTCTGTTACTGGAAAGCCTAGGTGGTCGCCAGGCCATCCAGGAAACGCAATACTTAACAGCAGAAAACCTTACCCCCCCCCCCCCCCCCCCGCATGCTGCAGACCCTCCTTTTCTCACCCCCAGCATCCTTCCCTGGCTTTCTGTGGTCTTCCACCGCTGGCCAGGTCGTTCGCTGGCTGGGCGAGGCTCCCGCCGTCAGTTCTGGCCTTGCCCGGACGTCACGGTTTGACGTGGCCTGGGGGACGCCAGCGGCCTTCTGGGACACACGTGTTGGTGGTGCCCGCCAGAGGCCCCCGCGGACCCCCAGGGCAGCTGCTATTGGGCTTCATGCGTCAAAACCTGCCCTGGACTCGGGGCCTATCAGCAGCACTGACCTCGCTGTCATCTCGTACCTTGTTTCCCTGCGTATTTGAGGGCAAGGGACAGGGAGGAAGCTGAACACCGCAAAAAGGGGGAGCCACTGAGGTTCTGGACGGGAAGGCCAGCTGGGGATGTCGCGTGCCCGGGAATCCAGCCTCCTCCCTTCCCGCCTGGTCCGCATCGCCTCTCGGGGTCTCCCGCCTGTCTCTTCTCAGTACCGCAGTCAGAGAGGCCTGTCTACAACCTGGGCGGCTGAGTTCCGCTCCGCCTAAAACCCCTGGTGTCCAGTGTCCGCCTTGCTCATACACAGCGGCGCACAAAGCGGTGTAATCTACACGGTCCCACGACTCCCCTCCCAGGTCCACCCTCTCCCACCGCAGGGCCTTTGCACTGGCGCTCCGCCCCCCCCCCCCCCCCCTCCCCCCCCCCCCCCCCAGCTTCCCAAGGTATCCCGAGAAGACACACCCCGGGGCCCTGTGCTCCCCGGATCCCGACGCCGCACTCGCTGTGTCTTCGCCTGCTCAGCAGCTCTTCATCCCGCCGCGACGCGCGGGGCTAGGATGCGCACACCACGTGCCCCGCTAACACCTGAGCTCTGCCCACCGTGCTCGCAGAATCCCCGTCTACACCCGCTCCCGCGGCTCAGAGAGTGAATACAGGCAGGGGCGCGGGCGACAAAGACGAGCGCCGGGCGGCTGGGGCCACAGGAGCCAGGGGCGGGGCGGGGCGGGGCAGGTGTGTGTGGGAGAGACTCGCCGACCCGGCCACAACCCTGGGGCCGCCCCTGGGGCGGCTCGAAAGCCCGCCGCTGCGTCCCCGCCCCGCGCGGGGTGGAGGCACCACTCTCCCCGCCCAGGTCTCTCCGGGCGCCCAGAGACCCGGGCACCTGCGCTAACTCCGCTTTCTGGGCCTCCGGAACCACTTCCGGCGACTTTCTAGGAAGCGCCACTCGCTGGTGGGAAGTCGGCTCCGAGTCCCGCGGGGCCCCTCGCGCATGCGTCCCCGAGCCTCGCGCGTTCAGAGGCGGCGACCTGGGCGGTGGCCGGCGCGTCCGCACAGCGGTGATTTCGCAGGAATTTGGAGACAGAAATAGGTGAAAAAGTCACTTAATTAGGAACCCAGATCACGAGATAAATAATGGAATGCCCTTTTTCAAAACTTAAAAACTTCCTTGTGAAAATTTAAGCCTAGTTGGAAGTTTGGAGAAGGTTGGGAGAAGACTAATGAACCCGAATGGGCTCATCACTCAGACTTAATAATAAGATTCGGATTCTGGTTTGGTCTGTTTCCCTGCCGTTTTCCATGCGAAAATATTTTAAAGCAAAACCCAAAGATGCTTTTTCAATTTTGTGCTTTTCAGAATACATTTCTCCCCCAAATTTTAAAATTCTAGTTAGTTAATATACAGTGTAGTATTGGTTTCAGGAGTAGAATTCAGTGATTAATCACTTACATACACACCCAGTGCTCATCACAAGTGCCCTTCTTAATGCCCATCTCCATCTAGCCCATCCCCCACCTCCCTCCGTCAACTCTTTGTTTTCTGTGGTTAAGAGTCTCTTATGGTTTGTTTCCCTCTCTTTCAGAATGCATTTCTTAAAAAATATGGACATTTTCTGACAACTACAATGCCATTATCCCACCTAACAAGTTCCTGGTTTCCATTTAATACTGAGTCCATGCTAAACTTGTCCAAATACGTAAAGCATGCTTATTTTTTAATCAAGATCCAAAGTCTACATGCTTTTTTTTTTTTTTTTTTTTTGGTTCTTTTAATTTTCTTTTAATTTAGATCTAGAATAGTACCTTCTTCCATTTTCTATTCCACGCCCCCTGAACAAATTGGGTATTTGTCCTAAATGTTTCACATGCTGCTGGTTTTGTCTATTTGTATCTTCATTTATTACTCTAGCCTTGTATTTCCTGTTAGCTCTAAAAGTTTGGTTCAAGTTTGGTTTACTTTTATGGGTAAGAATTATTTTTAGGTGGGGCTATGTACTTCTTTTTGCTTTATATTGGGAGGTGTATAATGTCCGACTTGTTCCACACTCTGTGATGCTAAGATTGTTCACTGAGTGCAGCTCTTGATTGTTGTGTCTGTCCATGTGTAGTTCCCTATCAATCTTTCGTTTGGTGGTTTCAACTACCGATCTTTTCCTAAATCAACCATTTCATCAGGGGTTGCAGAATTGTGATTTTTCTAAGTCCAGAGGTCTTGTCAACATTTATGAACAGAAATTTCTTTAAAAAGAAGGATTTTCTCTCATTAGCCTATCAATTCAGGGTGATTTGATTATTCTGAAATAACCATACAGGAATAAAAATAAATACTTTCTTTTTAATTTAACTGCTAGTATTCAGAGTAAATAGTTGTTTGCCCTAGGTGCCATGACCATGTGTTGGCCATCCTTTGAAATGGCTATCAGTGAACCTTTCCAGGATTCTTTTCCTGTGTAGCTCCCGTGCCTATTGTACCAGAACTGGTTTGTGTTACCAGTTGAATATGGCAGAAGTGATGTTATGTTGCTTCTAATGTTTTGTTAAGTTATAAAAGAGACTGTGGCTTCCAACTTGATCTCTCTCTCCCTCTTTCTCAGATCACTCACTCTGAGGGAGGCCAGCTGTCACATTGTGAGGAGTGGCCCACATCGTGAGGAAATGAAACCCCCGCCAACAGCCATTTGAATGAGTTTAGAAGTGCATCCTCCAGCCCCCAGTCTAGCCATCAGATGACTACAGCCCAGGTCACAGACCCAAAGCCAACAGCTGAGCTGCTGTCAGATTCCTGATCTGCAGAAACTGTGTGAGGTAATAAACATTTGATGTTTGATTCTGAATTTTGGGGGTACTTTATGCAGCAATTGATAACTACTTTTTTTTGGTTCTCTCTTTTTGAATATCATTACAAATGCATTGGTTTTTTTCTCTTCTTTTTTTCTTCATAATTAATTAGTTAATTATTTACATCCAGGTTAGTTAGCATATAGTGCAATAATGGATTCAGGAGTAGATTTCAGTGATTCATCCCCTATGTATAACACCCAGTGCTCATCCCAACAAGTGTCTTCCTTAATGTCCCTTACCCATTTAGCCCATCCCCCCTCCCACAACCCCTCCAGCAGCCCTCAGTTTGTTCTCTGTATTTAAGAGTCTCTTATGTTTTGTCCCCCTCCCTGTTTTTATATTATTTTTGCTTCCCTTCCCTTGTGTTCATCTGTTCTGTGTCTTAAAGTCCTCATATGAGTGAATTCATATGATATTTGTCTTTCTCTAATTTCGCTTAGCATAATACACTCTAGTTCCGTCCACGCAGTTGCCAATGGCAGGATTTCATTCTTTTTGATTGCTTAGTAATACTCCGTTGTACATATATACCACATCTTCCTTATCCATCATCAGTTGATGGACATTTGGGCTCCTTCCATACTTTGGCTATTGTCGATAGTGCTGCTACAAACATTGCGGTGCATGTGCCCCTTCGAATCAGCACACCTGTATCCCGTGGATAAATGCCTAGGAGTGCAATTGCAATAGAACTACCTAAGGCAGTTCTATTTTTAGTTTTTTGAGGAAACTTCATACTGTTTTCCAGAGTGGCTGCACCAGTTTGTGTCCCCACCAGCAGTGCAAAAGAGATCCTCTTTCTCCACATCCTTGCCAACATGTGTTGTTGCCTGAGTTGTTAATATTAGTCATTCTGACAGGTGTCAGGTGGTATCTCATTGTGGTTTTGATTTGTATTTGCCTGATGATGAGTGATGTTGAGCATTTTTTCATGTGTCTGTTAGCCATCTGGATGTCTTCTTTGGAGAAGTGTCTATTCATGTCTTTTGCCCATTTCTTCACTGGATTATTTATTTTATGGGTGTTGAGTTTGAGATGTTCTTTACAGATTTTGAATACTAACCCTTTATCTGATATGTCATATGCAAATATCTTCACCCATTCCATTGGTTGCCTTTTAGTTTTGCTGATTGTTTCCTTCGATGTGGAGAAGCTTTTTATTTTGATGAGGTCCCAATAGTTCATTTTTGCTTTTGTTACCCTTGCCTCCAGAGACGTGTTGAGTAAGAAGTTGCTGCGATCGAGCTCAAAGATGTTTTTGCCTGCTTTCTTCTCCAGATTTTGATAGCTTTCTGTCTTATGTATAGGACTTTGATCCATTTTGAGTTTATTTTTGTGTATGGTTTAAGAAAGTGGTCCAGGTTCATTTTTCTGCACGTGGCTGTCCAGTTTTCCCAGCACCATCTGTAGAAGAAACTGTCTTTATTCCACTGGGTATTCTTTCCTGCTTTGTCAGAGATTAGTTAGCCATACATTTGTGGGTCCATTTCTGGGTTCTCTATTCTGTTCCGTTGATCTGAGTGTCTGTTTTTGTGCTAGTGCCACAATGTCTTGATGATTACAGCTTTGTAGTATAGCTTGAAGTCTGGGATTGTGATGCCTCCTGCTTTGGTTTTCTTTTTCAAGATTGCTTTGGCTATTCAGGGTCTTTTGTGGTTCCATACAAATTTTAGGATTGTTTGGTTTAGTTCTGTGAACAATGCTGGTGTTATTTTGATAGGGATTTCATTGAATATGTAGATTGCTTTGGGTAGTATTGACAGTTTAACATTTGTTCTTCAAATCCATGAGCGTGGAATGTTTTTCCATTTTTTTGTGTCTTCTTCAATTTCTTTCATAAGCTTTCTATAGTTTTCAGTGTACAGCTTTTCACCCCTTTGGTTAGGTTTATTCCTAGGGATTTTATGATTTTTGGTGCAATTGTAAATGAGATCAATTCCTTGATTGTCATTTCTGTTGCTTCATTATTGGTGTATAGGAATGCAACTGATTTCTGTGCCTTGATTTTGTATCCTGCGACTTTGCTGAATTCATGGATTACTTCTAGCAGTTTTTCGTGGAATCTTTTGGGTTTTCCATATAGAGTATCATGTCATCTGCAAAGAGTGAAAGTTTGACTTCCTGCTGGCCAATTTGGATGTCTTTTATTCCTTTGTGTTTTCTGATTGCTTAGGCTAAGACTTCCAATACTGTGTTGAATAACAGTGGTGAGAGTGGACAGGCTTGTCATGTTCCTGATCTTAGGGGGAAGCTCTCAGTTTTTCCCCACTGAGGATGATATTAGTGTTGGGTCTTTCATATATGGCTTTTATGATCTTGAGGTATGATTCTTCTATCTCTACTTTCTTGAGGGTATTTTTTTTATCAAGAAAGGATGCTATATTTTGTCCAATGCTTTCTCTGCATCTGTTGAGAGGATCATGTGGTTCTTGTCCTTTCTTTTATTGATGTCATATATCACATTAATTGTTTTG
This sequence comes from Panthera uncia, assembly GCF_023721935.1. Classification (NCBI taxonomy): domain Eukaryota; kingdom Metazoa; phylum Chordata; class Mammalia; order Carnivora; family Felidae; genus Panthera; species Panthera uncia. The sequence goes on along the minus strand of NW_026057581.1, from coordinate 1,393,791 downwards.
GGGGTATTGAACCAGCCCTGCATCCCAGATATAAATCCCACTTGGTCGTGGTGAATAATTCTTTTAATGTATTGTTGGATCTGGTTGGCTAGTATCTTGTTTAGGATTTTTGCATCCATATTCATCACGGAAATTGGTCTGTAGTTCTTTTTAGTGGGGTGTTTGTATAGTTTTGGAATCAAGATAATGCTGGCTTTGTAGAATGAGTTTGGAAGTTTTCCTTCCATTTCTATTTTTTGGAATAGCTTCAGAAAAATAGGTGTTAACTATTTAAATGTTTGGTAGAATTCCCCTGGAAAGCCATCCAACCCTGGACTCTTGTTTGTTGGGAGATTTTTGATTACTAATTTAATTTCTTTACTGGTTATGGGTCTGTTCACATTTCCTATTTCTTCTTGTTTCAGTTTTGGTAGTTTGTATGTTTCTAGGAATTTTTCCATTTCTTCCAGATTGCCCATTTTATTGGCGTATAATTGCTCATAATATTCTCTTATTATTGTTTGTATTTCTGCTGTGTTGGTTGTGATCTCTCTTCTTTCATTCTTGATTTTATTTGGGTCCTTTCCCTTTTCTTTTTGATCAAACTGGCTAGGGGTTTATCAATTTTGTTAATTCTTTAAAAAAACCAGCTTCTGGTTTCATTGATCTGTTATACTGGTTTTTTTTTTTGTTTGTTTCAGTAGCATTGATTTCTTCTCTAATCTTTATTATTTCTTGTCTTCTGACGGTTTTGGAGTTTGTTTGCTGTTTTTTTTTCCAGCTCTTTAAGGCATAAGGTTAGGTTGTGTATCCAAGATCTTTATTCCTTCTTTAGGAAGGCCTGGATTGCTATATACTTTCCTCTTATGAGCACCTTTCCTGTGTCCAGGAAGTTTTGTGTTGTGGTGTTATCATTTTCATTGGATTCCATGACCTTTAAAATTTTTTTTTAACGTTTATTTATTTTTGAGACAGAGAGAGACAGAGCATGAACGGGGAAGGGGCAGAGAGAGAGGGAGACACAGAATCGGAAGCAGGCTCCAGGCTCTGAGCCATCAGTCCAGAGCCCAACGCGGGGCTCGAACTCACGGACCATGAGATTGTGACCTGAGCTGAAGTCGGACACTTAACCAACTGAGCCAGCCAGGCGCCCCATAAATTTCCTCTTTAACTTTGTGGATAGCCCATTCATTCTTTAGTAGGATGGTCTTTAGTCTCCAAGTATTTGTTACCTTTCCAATTTTTTTCTTGTGGTTGATTTTGATTTTCATAACGTTGTGGTCTGAAAATATGCATGGTATGATCTTGATCTTTTTGTACTTGTTGAGGGCTGATTTATGTCCCAGTATGTGATCTATTGTGGAGAATGTTCCTTGTGCACTGGAGAAGAATGTGTACTCTGCTGCTTTAGGATGAAATGTTCTGAATATATCTGTGAAGTCCATCTGGTTCAGAGTGTCATTCAAAGCCATTGTTTCCTTGTTGGTATTCTGTTTAGATGATCTGTCCATTGTTGTAAGTGGGTGTTGAAGTCCCCTATGATTATGGTATTATTATCGATGAGTTTCTTTATGTTTGTTATTAATTGATTTATATATTTGGGTACTCCCACTTTTGGAGCATAAATGTTTACAATTGTTAAATCTTGGTGGATAGACCTCTTAATTACGATACAGTGCCCTTCTTCATCTCTTGTTACAGTCTTTATTTTAAAATCTAGGCTGTCTGACATAAGTATGACTATGCCAACTTTCTTTTGGTGACCATTAGCATGATAGATGGTTCTTCATCCTATTACTTTCAATCTGAAGGTGTCTTTAGGTCTAAAATAAGTCTCTTGTAAACAGAATATAGGTGGATCTTGTTTTCTTACCCATTCTGTTACCATATGTCTTGATTGGAGCATTTAGTACATTGACATTTAGAGTGAGTACTGAAAAATATGAATTTATTGCCATTATGTTGCCTGTAGAGTTTGAGTTTTTGGTGGTGTTTTCTGGTCCTTTCTAGGCTTTGTTGCTTTTTTTTTCTTTGTGTATTTTCTCCTCTCAGAGAGTCCCCCTTAAAATTTCTTGCAGGGCTGGTTTAGTGGTCACAAACTACTAATTTTTGTTTGTATTTGAAACTTTTTATCTCTCCTTCTATTTTGAATGACAGGCTTGCTGGATAAAGAATTCTTGGCTGCATATTTTTCTGATTCAGCACATTGACTATATCCTGCCACTCCTTTCTTGCCAGCCAAGTTTCTGTGGATAGGTCTGCTGCAAACCTGATCTGTCTTCCCTTGTAAGTTAAGGACTCTTTTCCCCTTGGCTGCTTTCATGATTCTTCCCTTACCTGAGTATTTTGTGAATTTTACTGTGATATGCCTTGTTGATGGTTGGGTTTTTTTTTTTTTTTTTTTTTTTTGTTAAATCTAATGGGAATTCTCTGTGATTCCTGGATTTTGATGTCTGTGTCTTTCCTCAGGTTAGGAAAGTTTTTTGCTATGTATGCCCACATAAACCTTCTATACCTTTTCTCTCTCTTCATCATCTGGGACTCCTATGATTCTGATGTTGTTCCTTTTTAATGAGTCACTGATTTCTCTAATTCTTATATCATGCTCTTTTGCCTTAGTCTCCCTCTGTTTTTCTGCTTCATTATTCTCCATAAGTTAGTGCTCTATATCACTGATTTGCTGCTCTGCCTCATCCATCCTTTCTGCTGTGGCATCCATTCGAGATTGCAGCTCAGTTATAGTATTTTTAATTTCATCCTGACTAGCTTTTACTTCTTTTATCTCTGCAGAAAGGAATTCTAATCTATTTTCAACTCTAGCTAGTTTGTGATTCTAAATTCTGATTCAGAACATCTTGCTGCTGTCTGTGGTGAGTCCCTGGCTGTCACTTCTTTCTGTTCTTTCTTTTGTGGTGGATTCCTTCGTTTCATCATTTTGAAAGAAGAAAAGGAATTACTAAAGTAAAAAAAAATTAAAAAATTAAAAACAACACAAAAAAATGAAATAAATGATGCTAGATCGTAGGTGTGTTTGGGTCTGGTTGTTGAAAGAAGCTTGTTACAATAGAGAAAAAAGGGAAAGAAAGGAAAAGAAAAAAAGGGAAAACATTTGAAAATTGGAAAAAATGAATACTATAATTAGAATAAAATGAAATCATAAAAGTAGAATAAAATTTTAAAAGCTTAGAAAAAGGTGAAAAAATATGGTAAAAAATGAAAGAAAAATCTTTTTTATTAAATAAAAATAAAAATAAATTTGTTCTTTTTCTATAATCAAGAATAAGAAAGGAAAAGAAAAAGGAAACACAAGTGAATAGATGGACCAGTGAACAGACTAAAAGATGATTGAGATTACATCCTGTTTTCCCTAGTTGTCAAACTATGAAGCAATTTATAGTCTGTAAAGTAAGCAGGTGGAGAGACTTGTGGTGTTCCCCAAGAGGACTGTTGGCCCAGTATGGCAGGGTTTACTGTAACAGCTCCATTCTCCACTAGATGGCACTGCTTAGCTTACTGCGGTGGATTGTTGTGGTGCTTGTAGGTGCGTATGTGCATGTGCAGGAGGGATGAAAATGGCGTCACCCAGCTACCCAGTCTCTAGTATCGGAACTGTGTTCTCTCCGATCAGCAATCGCGCACCCCTCCTTTGTGTCTGGTTTCTGTCTACTCTGCTTTTACACTGTCAGTGACCAATCCATCAGGTTGCCAGGTGGCACCTCCATCCTGAGTTTTATCTCAGATGGGCTGGTTCCCAACCCCTCACTTCTGAGGGACTGCAGCTTTGACCCATTCTGACCCTCTGTGGGAGGGTCTCACTGAACAATGGCTGGGTGCCCGCCCATACCCAGGAACGTTTGCAGGACCATCGTGCTGATGTTGCCCAGAGACTGAAGCCAGGTGTCAGCCCCCCCCACCCCCAGAAAAAGATCATGCAATTGTGTAGCAGCAGTGTTTCAGGGATTGTGGAAAATCACAACATACATCTGGCACCAGCCTTCCCCTTAACATCTTTGTTCCAGCACCAGTGAACATGGTTGTTCTCTGGGGTCCACTGGGGCCTTTGGCTATGGGGAGGCCACACAGCCTCTACCAGGTGTCCTTCCAGCAGTGGAACCACCTCCCCCCCTGTGGCCTGAGGACCTCTCTGATAGCACTCTGTTCCTGGGGATCCACCCTTCCCACCAGAGCACTGCCAGGTATCGAGCGTCAGAATTTCAGACTCTGTGCTTCCCCTGTTTATAGAGTCTTAATGGAATTTAAACCCTCTCCTTTCTCCTTTCTCCCTTTTTAGTTCATTCCCTGCAGCTGTTTCTACTTTTCCATTTTCTCTCCAGCTACTTTGGGGGGGGGTGCTTTTCCTGTATTCTCCCCCTAGTCTGTGTCCTCTCTTCACAAGCAAAAACAGCTCCCTACCCTCTGCGGCTTTTCTCTCCCCTAGTTCACCTCTCCACACTGTGTACCTGCTAAATTCTGTGGTTCAGGTTATACAGATTGTTGTGTTAATCTCCATATCAGTTTTCTACGTGCAGGATAGTTTAGTGTTGATCTGGCTGCATTTCAGGGATGAGAGATGCAAAAGGAACTTCCATGCTGTTCTGCCATCTTGACACCCTGCCACAAATGCATCAATTTTTAAAAAAAATACTGAAGGAGTTTTAATCATTTGCAGTCTTTATTTTTGATGTTCAGATCATTCCATCTTTGGCAGGTGGGAGTGCCTTTATTTTGTCTCCTGTGTCCTTTTCATTTAACTCTAAGAGTCTTTGATAATTTTTTTACTTTCTGGCAGGACAAGATACTTCAGGCTTATTTTGTATATTTCCTGCTTCATTTCTCCAAGGTATCAGTCATTACTCCAAGAGTCTTGGTTCCTTTTGGTGGGGTGAATGATTGCATATCTTTGTGAATGGTTACAGTTAGCTTCATTTAAAGCATATTAAAATGAAATCAAATTTATTTAATTATGGGATTGAATTCAGGTTAATCCACTTGGTATGTGTGTGTGACATCCCAACCAATTATACCTCATGCCTCAGTTTCCTCATCTGCAAAATAGATCCAGTGTAAGTACCTAGTTTTTGGAGTTGTTGTGGTGATTAACTGAGATACTATATTGAAATAATTTAACACATTGTCTGGCCTCAAATTTCATGATTAGGATAATAGATTTGCAAGCCTGGATGATATCATAGTGATCACTGGGTACAATGCCTTCATTTCACACTTAAGAAAACTGAGGCCAGGGTCGCCTGGGTGGCTCAGTCAGTTAAGTGTCTGACTTTGGCTCAGGTCATGATCTTGCTGTTTGTGAGTTTGGGCCCCGCATCAGGGTCTGTGCTGACAGCTCAGAGCCTGGAATCTGCTTTGGATTCTGTGTCTCCCTGTGTCTGCCCCTCCCCTGCTTGCACCCTCTCTCTCTCTCTCTCTCTGAAAAGTAAAATAAAACATTAAAAAAATAAAAAAAAAGAAAAAGAAAACTGAAGCCCAAGAGATCAACAATTTGTTTAAAACTACAAAGGAGGATAAAGAAGAGAAAAGAAACTCATGACTCCAGAGTCTTGGATCTCAAACCTGGGTTATTTTGAATGTAAACACAGCCTCTCCTGCCCAATCAGACCGTCTGTTTATTTAAAGCCAAAGGAGGTTAGAAACAATTGACATATTGGTTATAAAGTGAAATTGTAGAAATGGTACCATCTTAGAAGACCTGATTAATGGCTTTGCTACTCACTAGCTTGATATTTTTGGCAAGCCACTTAACTCCTTAGCATTGCAATTACTGCAACTATAAAATAGTGACAGGGGCGCCTGGGTAGCTCAGTCGGTTAAGCGTCCGACTTCAGCTCAGGTCATGATCTCACAGTCCGTGAGTTCGAACCCCGCGTCGGGCTCTGGGCCGATGGCTCAGAGCCTGGAGCCTGCTTCCGATTCTGTGTCTCCCTCTCTCTCTGCCCCTCCCCCATTCATGCTCTGTCTCTCTCTGTCTCAAAAATAAATAAACGTTAAAAAAAAATTAAAAAAAAATAAAATAGTGACAATGAACCCTTCACTCACAAGTTCATTGTGAGGATGAAAATGCAATATATTGTATAGGAAAATGCCTGGCGCATAATAATTGCTAAATAAAGATCATTATACAAAAATATTTCCTTGATTCCTCCAATTTAGTAACATTTTATCCTCTTTCTCTAAAGGAAATTGAGTTTGATTAGACTTATTCCTAAAGAGACGAAGTCCCTAATTCTGTAATTGAGTTCAGGGCCTTCTGTACAAAGGTACTGAGTAAGAGGTGCAGGAAAGATGCTCTGTATGGTCACTTAACCTCCAGGCTGAGTGTCCATTCTTCCCTATAGTAATCTATTTAAGAGTCCTATTAACCTCCAGGCTGAGTGTCCATTCTTCCTGATGATAGTAATCTAGTTAAGAGTCCTATTAACCTCCAGGCTGAGTGTCCAATCTTCCTAATGATAGTAATCTACTTAACAGTCCTATTAACCTCCAGGCTGAGTGTCCATTCTTCTTGATGATAGTAATCTAGTTAAGAGTCCTGTTTAAAAAAAAAAAAAAGAGTCCTGTTTAACTCTAGGCTGAGTGTCCATTCTTCCTGATGATAGTAATCTACTTAACAGTCCTGTTAACCTCCAGGCTGAGTGTCCATTCTTCCTGATGATAGTAATCTAGTTAACAGTACTACTAACCTCCAGGCTGAGTGTCCATTCTTCCTAATGATAGTAATCTACTTAACAGTCCTATTAACCTCCAGGCTGAGTGTCTATTCTTCCTAATGATAGTAATATAGTTAAGAGTCCTATTAACCTCCAGGCTGAATGTCCATTCTTCCCAATAGTAATCTACTTAAGAGTCCTAAACGTCCAATTCACATATATTAGCAGGGTACATTTGCCATGGCCTTTGCTGATGTGAAGATACTTTACTTCTACAGCAGACCCTTAGTACAGGACTCTAATAACATAGTGCAATTGAAATAGAGTTTATATACACTATCTGTTCTTGGTTAACCCAACTGATCATAAATGATCTGAAATAATTAGGACAACTTTGTCAGGGATTCATTTCAAACTTTTCAGCCTGTTAATTCCACAGTCCACCTTTTTTACTTTTTGAAAATTTGGATATTTGCCAGTCTTGCATATCAGTGAAACTTATTTTTTTTTAATTTTCTTTTTTATTTTTTAAAATTTACATCCAAATTAGTTAGCATATAGTGAAGCAATTATTTCAGGAGTAGATTCCTTAATGCCCCTTACCCATTTAGCCCATCCCCCCTGCCACCACCCCTTCAGCAACCCTCAGTTTGTTCTCCATATTTATGAGTCTCTTATGTTTTGTCCCCTCCCTGTTTTTATATTACTTTTGTTTCCCTTCCTGTATGTTCATCTGTTTTGTCTCTTAAAGTCCTCATGTGAGTAAAGTCACATGATTTTTGTCTTTCTCTGACTGACTAATTTCACTTAGCATAACACCCTCCAGTTCCATGCACGTAGTTGCAAATGGCAACTATGATGAGTTTCTTTATGTTTGTGATAAATTGATTTATATATTTGGGAACTGCCACATTAGGTGCATAAATGTTTGTAATTGTTAGGTCTTCTTGGTGGATAGACCCCTTGATTATGATATAATGCCCTTCTGCATCTCTTGATACAGTCTTTATTTTAAAGTCTAGACTGTCTGATATAAGTATGGCTACTGTGGCTTTCTTTTGTTGACCATTAACATGATAGATGGTTCTCCATCCCCTTATTTTCAATCTGTAGGTGTCTTTAGGTCTAAAGTTGGTCTCTTGTAATCAGCATACAGATGGATCTTGTTTTCTTATCCATTCTGTTACCCTATATCTTTTGATTGGAGCATTGAGTCCATTGATGTTTATTTTTTTTATTTTTATTTTTTTCAATATATGAAGTTTATTGTCAAATTGAGTCCATTGATGTTTGGAGTGAGTACTGAAAGATATGAATTTATTGCCATTATGATACTTGTAGATTTGGAGTTTCTGGTGGTGTTCTCTGGTCCTTTCTAATCTTTCGTTGCTTTTGGTATTTATTTATTTATATATATATATTTTCATGTTTTCTCCCCTCAGAGAGTCCCCTTCAAAATTTCTTGCAGGGCTGGTTTGGTGGTCACAAACTCCTTTAATTTTTGTTTGTCTGGGAAACTTTTTATCACTCTTTATATTTTGCATGACAACCTTGCTGAATAAAGAATCCTTGGCTGCATATTTTTCTGATTCAGCACACTGAATATATCCTGCCACTCCTTTCTGGACTGCCAAGTTTCTGTGGGTAGGTCTGCTGCAAACCTGATCTGTCTTCCCTTGTAGGTTAGGGACTTTTTTTCCCTTGCTGCTTTCATGATTCTCTCTTTGCCTGAGTATTTTGTGAATTTGACTATGATATGCCTTGTTGATGGTCGGTTTTTGTTGAATCTAATGGGAGTCCTCTGTGTTTCCTGGATTTTGATGTCTGTGTCTTTCCTGAGGTTAGGAAAGTTTTCTGCTATGATTTGCTCACATAATCCTTCTACCCCTGTTTCTCTTCTCTTCCTCCTCTGGGACCTCCTCTGGGATGTTGTTCCTTTTTAATGAATCACTGATTTCTCTAATTCTTAAATCGTGCTCTTTTGCCTTAATCTCCCTCTTTTTTTCTGCTTTGTTATTCTCTATAAGTTTGTCCACTATATTGCTGATTCTCTGTTCTGCCTTGTCCATCCTTGCCACTGCTGCATCCATCCGTGATTGCAGCTGAGTTATAACATTTTTCATTTCATTCTGGCTATTTTTTACTTCTTTTATCTCTGCAGAAAGGGATTCTAATCTATTTTCGACTCCAGCTAGTATTCTTATTATCATGATTCTAAATTCTGGTTCAGACATCTTGCTTGTATCTTTGTTGGTTAAATCCCTGGCTGTTGTTTCTTTGTGCTCTTTCTTTTGGGGTGAATTCCTTAGTTTTGTCATTTTGAAGGGAGAAAAGGAATTAATGAGGTAGAAAAATTGAAATTAAAAATTTTAAAATTAAAAAAAATATTAAAATTAAAAATTAAAAATTAAAAACAGACAAAAATTGAATAGATGATGCTAGATCCTAGGTGTGTTTTGGTCTGGGTGTTGAAAATGGTTTGACAGATTAGAGAAATGAAAAAAAAAAGGGGGGGTGAAGGAAATCATTTGAAAATTTGAAAAAATTAATACACTAAAGTAGACTAAAATGATGTGGGTAAAATGGAATTTGAAAAAATATACACAAAAGTACAGAATATAGTAGAAAAAAATTATAGAAATATTTTTTAATAAAAATTAAAGCGAAATATGAATTTTTTCGTTTTCTGTATGTAAGAAGAAAGAAAAGAAATGAAAAAGAGAAAAAAGATAAAAAAAGAAAAAAGAAAAGAAAACGTTTGAAAATTTGAAAAAGTGAATACACTGTAGTAGACAAATAAAATGATGGGAGTATGATAGAATTTGAAAAAAATTACATAAAAGCAAAAAATATAGTAATAAAAATTAAATAAAAATATTTTGAAAAGAAATTGAAAGTAAAAATGAAGTTTTTCTCTTTCTGCATTCAAGGAAAAGAAAAGAAATGAAAAAAAGAAAAAAGGAAAAGAAAGAAAAAAGAATTGTTTGAAAATTTGGAAAGGTGAGTACACTGAAGTAGAATAAAAAAATGATGGAAGTTAAGTAGAATTTGAAAAAATTTACACAAAAGTAAAAAATACAGTAATAAAAATTAAAGACATATTTTTAATAAGAATTGAAAATAAAAATGAGTTTTTTCTCTTTCTGTATTCATGAAAAAGAAAAGAATTGTAAAAGAGAAAAATGAAAAAGAAAAAAAAAGAAAAAAATTGAATAGATGAACCTGCTAACAGATTGAAGTAGGACTGAAATTGCTTTGTTTTCCCCTAGAGGTCAGTCCATGTAGTTCTTTATAGTCCATAAATTAAGCTGGCGGTGAGGTTTGTGTTTTTGAAGAGTGAAGTTGGCCCAGTTGGGTGGGGCTCGGTGTAACAGTTCTGCTCTCCACTAGATGGCACTGCTAGCCTACCGGGGTGGATTGTTGAGGGGCTGGTAGGTGCATATGCGCACGCGTGGGAGCGGTGAAAATGGCGCCACCCAGCTACCCAGTCTGTTCTCCCGCATCAGCAATGGCACACCGGTACTCTGTCTTCAGCTCTCGTCCACTCCCCGCTTTTTCACTCTCCGTGACCAGGCCCCAGGCAGTACCTCTCTCCCAAGTTTTGTCTCAGATGTGGCTGTTTTCCCCAGCCCCTTATTTCCAAAGGACTGTGGATTTGATCTGTTCTGCCCCTCAGCGGGAGGGTCTCACTGAGCAATGGCTGAATGTTAGCTGCACCCAGGTACACCTGCTGGACCCTGTTGTTGCTGGTGCCCCAAGACTGTGGCCAGGTGCCAGCCTGCCCCAGAAAAAGATCACAAGACAGTGTAGCAGCAGTGTTTCAGGGATTATGGAAAATCACCACACACATCTGGCACCAGGCTTCACCCTCAACAACCTTGCCCCAACACCAGTGAATATGGCCGCCTTGTGAGGTCTGCTGGGACCAGGTGGCTTCAACAGTCTCTACCAAATGTCCTTCCAGCAGTGGAACCGCTTTTCCCCATGTGGCCCGAGAACCTCCCGGACCCCACTCTGTTCCTGGGGATTCACCTTTCCCACCAGAGCACTGCCAGGTATGGAGCTGCGGAGTTGCAGCCTTTGCGCTCCCCTTGTTTACGGTCTTAATGGAATTTAAACCCTCTCCTTTCTCCTTTCTCCCTTTTAGTCCCTGCAGCTGTTTCCAATTTTCCACTTTCTCTTCAGCTGCTTTTGGGAAGGGGTGCTTTTCCTGTATGCTCCCCCCTCTGCAGTCTCCATCCTCTCTCTGCCCACAAAAGGCGTTCCCTACCTTTCACGGCTTCTTGCTCCCCAAGTTCAGCTCTTTGTGTCACGTACCTGCTGAATTCTGTGGTTCAGGTTGTGCACATTGTTGTGTTAATCTTCCAATCATTTTTCTAGGTGTGTAGGATGGTGTAGTGTTGGTCTGGCTGTATTTCATGGACGTGAGATACACAAAACGCTTCCATGCTGTTCCGCTATCTTGGCTCCTCCCCTTTGAGTCGCGCATCAGTGAAACTTCTTAACAGTGGCCTCCAGGGGTCCCTTTGCCAATCTGTCTGACATTCAGGATCCTTCCAGTGATTTTATCTCAGTATGAAGACTTGCACTCATTCAAGGCAAATAGTTATACCTTTACTATCTGATATTTAATTTCCTTATATTAATGTTTGTCTTACCATTCCCAATTTCAAGGTCATGCTCTTTGATGGAGAAATAGAAGCCTGATTGATGTTAAGTAATTCTATGGCTCATTTGCCATCTGTTGAAATTATCAAATTCATTTCCTTTTGGGGCTTTTGGGGTAAAACAAATATTTCAGGCATACAAAAAATAATACTAGGAATAATTAACATCCAGCTTAAGTTATAAATATTACAAATACAATTAAATCCCTTTGTCTGCTCCTTCATGGTTACTCCCTCTTTCCTTCTCAGGTAAACTCCTATCCTGATTTTGATATTATTCCCATGCACGTTTGTATATTTTTAGTACATATGTGCATAGCCACAAATGTCATATAGTATAATTTACATGTTTTACAAAGTTTATACAAATAATTTCACTCTGTACATATCTTTTAAGTTTGAAGGGCTGAATTTGATTTAGGTTCAATGTTTTTGGCAAGAATACTTCATAGGGGTAACTATATACTTTGTACTCAACTTTATGGTTTTTAGATTTATCCTTAATGAAATATAGCTTCAGCTCATCCTTTTTAACTGTGGCAAGAGTTCAGAAATAGCCAAAGTAGGGGCGCCTGGGTGGCCCAGTCAGTTAAGCGTCCGACTTGGGCTCAGGTCATTATCTTGCGGTCCGTGAGTTCGAGTCCTGCATTGGGCTCTGTGCTGACAGCTCAGAGCCTGGAGCCTACTTTGGATTCTGTGTCTCCCTCTCTCTCTGCCCCTCCCTGCTCGTGCTCTGTCTCTCTCTCTCAAAAATAAATAAACCTTAAAAAAATGGAAAGAAATAGCCAAAGTAAAACCAATGAATCACCACAGTAGAAATTAGTAAAAGTTTGTTAAAAAGACATGTTACAAACCAGAAGCACTTAAACGAAAGCGTGGAATGAGGCTCAGGGGTACATTGCTATGAAGCAGCCTACATAGTGAGAAAGCAGTGATTATTTTTCACAGGGATTGGTTATAATATTATAATTTTCTTAAATGATAGGTAATTGGTTAGTGGTTACCTGACATCAACCTTGGGAAACAGTTTACGTTTTGCTTATATTCCCAGAGGCATAAGCAAGAAATGATGGAGGCCAAGCTAGTAATTGCTTGTGTGACTAAACTGGTTTTATCTGCACAGGGAATTTTCAAGGTTGGCCAGTTTGTTTTTGATTTTAACAACTGTCACAGGCTTTTTTTCATTTTCCTTCTAATAATTCTCTTAATTGTCCTTATTACTTTTACAGTTCAACTCAGAGCTTTGGTAAGTATTTGTTTAGCTTTGATTTTATGGATTTCTTTTGTTTATATTGGCACTTAGAAATACATTTCTTTATTCCCCTTCTAAAAATAGAATATGTCATAATTTATGTGTTAGGAAGTTCATATTCTAGTGTGGGAAAGAAAAATCTATAAAGTATTACTACTTCCTCAAACTTTTATCTTTTGGGCTTAACTTTATTACATACGTGGAATATGTTCTGTTCAAGTTTCTGCTGCTGATCACACTGAAACAGAACATAATGAAAATATAGAAAAATACCACATGCTGGAAATGTAATATTTTGGAAAATACAGCATACTTACAATGTATGCTGTGGATCTTTGTAATCCTAAGAATGAGAGCACATTTAAATGTATGAAACACTGGTTCTCTTAAATAAAGCTAATGAGAAGAGGGAAATGCAGATATTAGTCTGGAAAGCAGATGCTTTCCAGCAATTTGTTTCAGACCTATTTCAATTCATTCTTTTACAAGTGTTTCTTCAACACCTGTTCCCAGAGCTTGGGATGCAGGAGTGAACATTTCAAGACCTCTGCATTTGGAGCGACATTCAAGTAATTGTGATTAAGTCGTGCTTCCATTTTCTTTCTTTGTTCTCTCTCTTCCCACACCGAAGAAGACAAATTTCAGACTCCAGCTAATCTGTTCTCAGAGCGGTGACGGCCCCAAATCAGCAAGCAGGATGCAGCCGGTGCACCGCTGTAGTGTGGGAGCACCTGGCAGGGTCCTCCCGGTGGTCCTGGAAGTGCTGGCCCCACGATGCCATGGAGACATGGGCGCGAACTTCTTCTGCAGAAGGCTTGGGTAGATAGGAAGGTGCACGGGGGCAGGAGGGGCAGGCTTAGCTCGCTTTTCCTTTGGTGATCCACTTCAGGACGGGCCCTATCGCAGGGGGAGGGAGTCAGACCCGCCACCGGAGGGGTGGCTTTGCAGAAGCACAGCGTTGGGTGTTTGGGTGTTTGCGCGGACCGAGCAAGTTCCCTGGCAGGAATGGGTTCCCTTTGGGATTTTGGCTGGGGGATGGGCGAGGGAGATGGCGCTGGCGAGTGCCTTTGTTCCCCGCCAAACTGAGCTCTGTAGTCCGGGGGCTCAGCAACTCTCCCTCACGTTGTCCTCCAGCCTTCCCGCTTTCCGAGCAGAGCTGTTAACTTATGAACTCCCAGACGCTAAGTCGCGCTTGCTGTCGGAACACAGTCCCTCCGGCCCCTCCGCTTTTGCCAGCCAGACTCGGGGGCTCTGCTTGGCCGGCAGGCTGCCCCTCCGCCCCGGCTCCCTCCCACCAGTCCGTGCAGCGCGCACCGCCTCTCCGCCCTTCCTACCCTCTTCCGTGGGCCTCTCGTCTGCGCCTGGCTCCGGAGACTCCATTCTGCTAGTCTTCTGGTGGTTTTCTGGGTTAGTTAGGCAGGTGTAGGTGGAATCTAAGTGATCAGCAATAGCGCGGTGAGCCCAGCGTCCTCCTACGCCGCCATCTTCCTGGAACCCCCAGTCCCAATACGGTTCTTGGCCAACAGGTGAGGAGACCGCCCAGCAGGCAGGTGGGCGCTGTTGTGTCGCCCCAGGACCGACTCCGCCCGCACCTGGCTGTTCTCACCGTCCCGATTCCGACCGGAGCCTCAGCTAGCCTTTTCGCTGCCACTTTGGTTCCCCTGGGGCCACGCGCTCCTTAGTGATGCGCACCTGTGGACGTGGCCCTCTTCCTGCTGGTCCCTGCAGGCCCACGGCCTGACATGCAGGCGGAGCCTCGGGTTGCAGGGCTGTCCAGAGCCACGCTGCCAGTGGGCAGAACACGCAGGGCAGCCCCCGCCCCGGGGCTCAGATGGGTGTTCATGGAGGTTCGGGTCCTTCTGGGAGGCCTGTCCTGAGGAATGTTCCCCGACGTGCTGCCTGGACAGAGCCGGGCTGGATGTGGGATCCTGGCTCCCCCCACACCCCCAGGTTGATCTGCTTGGGGAAGAACCGGCGAGAGGAGGCCAACCGTGAAATGGGTAGTGGTCCTGGGGTGGGGGCGGGTAGTGACAAAGCCCCCCAGCTGAGGTTCTTCCCGAATCCCGCTGCTGACTGTGCTGATACAGCCCTTGGAGCTGCCTGCGTTTGTAGGAAGGACTGTACAGTCCTCGGCTCAAATGGAACAGAATTGGATTTTCCCTCCCTAGTCCAGTGAGATGGCGCCTTCATATCTCTCCTGGGATTTTAATTCTAAGTCTCTTCTCCTGTGATGCTGTGCCCACATCCGGGTGCCCCCAGCGCCCAGGACGGGTGGAGCGGGCTGCCGCAGATTTTGGCATCAGCCTCGGATTCTCCAGTTACCCAGCCTGAAAATGTCATCCCATTTCCTTGGGTCCGGCAAGGGCGGTGAACCTCCTGCCAATGAGGAGAGTTCTGGAAATCTAGTAGAAAAGAAGCTAGAGCAAGTCTTCCAAAGGATGGCAGCGAGAACTGATTTTTAGATGTTGTACATTAAATGTTTAAAAACAGACCCGAATGAACATCGCGTTGTCCTCAAGTGACTGGAAACCACTCCTTCGCTGTTCCTGAAGGACCCCCACTCTGCTGTGACCTGGACACTAGCCGCCCTATTCCTTAGGGCAGGAAAAACATTGCTTGTTTTTATATGGTCTCCAAACTAAGAATGGTTTCTGCGTCTTAAAGACGTAGACATGGTTGAGCAAAATCCAAGGAATTACAGTATTTTGTGACATGTGAAAATGATAAAGCTCTTAAAAATTTTTTTAAGTTTATTTATGTATTTTGAGAGAGACAGAGACAGTGCATGTCAGGGAGGGGCAGAGAGAGAGGGAGACAGAATCCCAAGCAGACTCTGCGGTGCTGTCAGTGCAGAGCCCGACCTGGGGTTCAAACCCACACAACCGTGAGATCATGACCTGAGCTGAAACCGAGAGTGGGACGCTCCACCGACTGAGCCAGTCAGGCACCCTGAAAATTCTAATTTCAGTGCCCATAAATGTCACTGGAACATAGCCAGGCTCATTTGTTTATGCATTGCTCTCATGCTACAGCAGGATTGAGCACATGCGTAGGACTTGAGACCGTATGGCCTGCAGTGCTCTAAATATTTGCTATCTGGCTCTTTAACAGAAAATGTTAGCAGACTATCAGTGTTGGCTTTTGGGTGATTCACAGTTTTGGGTGATTCATACCTCGCTCTTTTTTTTTTTTTAATTTTTAAATGTTTTATTTATTTTTGAGAGACAAAGAGTATGAGCAGGGGAGGGGCAGAGAGAGACGGAGACACAGAATCTGAAGCAGGTTCCAGGCTCAGCACAGAGCCCCACACAGGGCTCGAACCGTGAGATCATGACCTGAGCCAAAGTTGGACGCTTACCTGACTGAGCCACCCATGTACCCCTTCACACCTCATTCTTAAAAGTTGCTATGGAGATTGAATTTCCTGTTCTGAGCAGTTCCAGGCTTCATAGTTCTGTCTTTACCCTCCCCCACTCCCAAAGCTCTCTCTGGACATCACTATCAGTCAAGAGCGGGACAAGCAGGCCAGTCTCTTGAGTCTGCAGCTTGGGTCGGTGTTTGGGTGCTTCCTGGGTCACAGTCCCTGAGTCCTCAGAACTTGCTTAAATCCCAAAACCTGGAACTATTCATGGACCGTAGGTAGGAGAGCCTGTATGTGGACCTGCAGACTGGTTTCTACTTGCAATAAATAGGGCAGGGGCCCTCTGTCCAGGACATCATCCCTAAAGCCCTTCTCCCCATAAGAGGCCTGGGAAGGGCTGGCCCTTACTGGGCTCGTCAGGTTAGCTTAGGCAGGGGTCCCCTACTTAGGACTCTGGCATAGGGAAAAATCTAAGCCTCTGGGTGAAGGTGTAGAGAGATTGTCCCAGCTTCTACTTAGGGGAGGGGGATAGGGAGAGAACAGAAACCCTTTATCTGACATGTCATTTGCATATATCTTTTATTGATTGTTTCCTTCGCTGTGCAGGTTTCTTTTTTAATCTTGCTGAGGTACCAATAGTTCATTTTTGCTTGTTTCCCTTCCCTCCAGAGACATGTCAAGTAAGAAGTTGCTGTGGCTGAGGCCAAACAGGTTGTTGCCTGTTTTCTCCTCTAGGATTTTGGTGGTTTCCTGTCTCACGTTTAAGTCCTTCATTTTAAAATTTATTTTTGTGAATGATACAAGAAAGTGGTCTAGTTTCATCCTTCTGCATGCTTTTCCAGTTTTCCCAACACCCATTTGTTGAAGAGACTGTCTTTTTTCCATCGAATAGTCTCTCCTGCTTTGTTGAAGATGAGTTGATCATATAGATGTGGGTCCATTTCGGGGTTCTGTATTCTGTTCCACTGATCTGTATGTCTGTTTTTGTGCCAATACCATACTGTCTTGATGCTTACAGCTTTGTAAGATAACTTGAAGTCTGGAGTTGTGATGCCTCTCACTTTGCTTTTCTTTTTCAACATTACTTTGGTTATTCAGGATCTTTTCTGGTTCCATACAGTTTTTTTTATAATTGTTTGTTCCAGCTCTGTGAAGAATGCTGGTGGTATTTTGATGGAGATTCAGTTGAATGTGTAGATTGCTTTGGGTAGTATAGACATTTTAACAATGTTTGTTCTTCCAATCGATGAGCATGGGATGTTTTTCTCTTTCTTTCTTTCTCTTTCTTTCTTTCTTTCTTTCTTTCTTTCTTTCTTTCTTTCTCTCTTTCAAAGTGAGTGGGGGAGAGGGGCAGAGAGAGAGAGAGAGTCCCAAGCAGGCTTCACACTCAGCATGGAGCCTGACGCAGGGCTTGATCTCATGATCCTGGGATCATGATCTGAGCCAAAATCAAGAGTTGGACATTCAGCTGAGTAAACCACCCAGGAGCCCCCGTTTTTCCATTTCTTTGAGTTTTCTTCAATTTATTTAATAAATTTACATATTATTTACCTTTTTTGGCTAGGTTTATTCCTAGATATCTTAGGGTTTTTGGTGTAATTGTAAATGGGTTGATACCTTGATTTCTTTTTCTGCTGCTCCATTATTGGTGTATAGAAATGCAACCAATTTCTGTACATTGATTTTGTATCCTGTCACTTTGCTGAACTCATGTATGAGTTCTAGCAATTTTTTGGTGGAGTCTTTCTGGTTTTCCACATAGAGTATCATGTCGTCTGCCAAGAGTGAACATTTGAGTTTTTCCTTACTGATATGGATGCCTTTTATTTCTTTTTCTTGTAGGATTGCTTAGGCTAGGACTTCCAGTACTATGTTGAACAACAGTGACAAGAGTGGACATCCTGTCATGTTTCTGACCTTACTGAGAAAGCTCTCAGTTTTTCCCCATTGAGGATGGTATTAGCTGTGGGTCTTTCATATATGGCCTATGTGATGTTAAGATATGTTCTTTCTATGCCTACTTTCTTGAGGGTTTTATCAAAAAAACAATGCCATGTTTTGTCAAATGCTTTTTCTGCATCTGTTGAGAGGAACATATAGTTCTTATCCTTTCATTAATGTGGTATATCACGTTGATTGATTTTTAGATATTGAACTAGCCCTGCATCCCAGGAATAAATCCCACCTGATCATGGTGAATAATTCTTTTAATATACTGTTGGATTCAATTTGCTAATGTCTTGTTGAGAATTTTTGTATCCAGGTTTATCAGGGATATTGGTCTGTAATTCTTTTTAGAGGGGTCTTTGTCTGGTTTTGAAATGAAGGTAATGCTGGCCTTGTAGAGTGAGTTTTGAAGTTTTCCTTCCATTTCTGTTATTTTTGGAACAGTTTCAGCATAATAGGTATTGATTAGTATAGGTATATTATAATAATTATTAATTATTCTTTAAATGGTTGGTAGAATTATCCTGGGAAGCCATCAGGCCCTGGACTCTTCTTTGTTGGGAGATTTTCTTTAATTTTTTAAAATGTTTTATTACTGAGAGAGAGAGACAGAGAGAGAGAGAGTATGAGCAGGGGAAGTGCATAGAGAGAGGGAAACACAGAATCTGAAGCAGGCTCCAAGCTCTAAGCTGTCAGCACAAAGCCTGAGGCAGGGCTGAGACTCATGAACCTGTGAGATCATGACCTGAGCTGATGTCGGATGCTCAACTGATTGAGCCACCCAGATGCCCTGGGAGATTTTCTTTAATGTTTATTTATTTTGAGAGAGAGAGAGAGAGAGAGAGAGAGAGAGAACAAGCAGGGGAGGGGCAGAGAGAGAGAGTGAGAGAAAGAGAGAGACCCTAGCAGCCTCCGCATAGCACCAATCCTGATGTAGAGCTTGAACTCACAAACAGTGAGATCATGACCTGAGCCAAAATCAAGAGCGAGCTGTTCAACCAACTGAGCACCCAGGAACCCCCTTTGTTGTTTTTTTCAAAATTAATGATTTAATTTATTTTTTGGTTATGGGTCTGTTTAAATTTTCTATTTCTGTTTCAGTTTTGGTAGTGTATGTTTCTAGGAATTTGTCCATTTCTTCCAGATTGCCCAACTTATTGGCATGTAATTGCTCATGATATTCTCTTATAATTGTATTTATCTGGTGTCAATTGTGATCTCTCCTCTTTGATTCATGATTTTATTTATTTGGTTCCTTTCTCTTTTATTTTTGATAAGTCTGGCTAGGGCTTATCAATTTTGTTAATTATTTTCAAGAATCAGCTTCTAGTTTCATTGACCTATTCTGTTTTTTTTTAATTTCTATATCATTTATTTCTGCTCTAATATTATCATTTCCTTTCTTCTGCTGGACTTCATTTGATGTTCTTTTTCCAGCTCCTTCAAGTGAAAGGTTAGGTTGTGTATTTGAGGCTTTCCTTGCTTTTTTTTTTTTAAATTTTTTTAATGTTTATTTATTTTTGAGACGGAGAGAGACAGAGCATGAATGGGAGAGGGTCAGAGAGAGAGGGAGACACAGAATCTGAAGCAGACTCCAGGCTCTGAGCTGTCCGCACAGAGCCCGATGCGGGGCTCGAACTCACGGACCGTGAGATCATGACCTGAGCTGAAGTCGGACGCTTAACCGACTGAACCACCCAGGCGCCCCCTTTCCTTGCTTTTTGAGGAAGACCTGTATTGTATATACTTTCCTGTTATGACTGCCTTTGCTGCATCCTAAAGACTTTGGACTGTCGTGATATCATTTTCACTTGCTTCCATGTATTTTTAAATTTCTTTTTAATTTTCTGGTTAATCAATTGATTCTTCAGTAGGATGTTCTTTAACTTCCATGTATTTGAGGTCTTTCCAATTTTTTTCTTCTGGTTTACTTTAACATTCATAGTGTTGTGATCTGAAAATATGCATGGTATGATATCAATCTATTTATACTTGTTGAGGCCTGATTTGTGACCCAGTATGTGATCTATTCTGGAGAATCTTCCATGTGTATTTGAGAAGAATGTATATTCTGTTGCTGTAGGGTGGAATGTTCTAAATAGATCTGTTAAGTCCATCAGGTCCAGTATGTCATTCAGAGCCATCGTTTCCTTGTTGATCTTCTGTTTTTAATAATCTGTTCATTGCTGTAAGATGGGTGTTAATGTCCCCTACCATTTTTAAAATTCTAAGTTTATTTATTTATCTGAGAGAGAGCGAGTGAGAGAGAGAGAGAGAGGCAGAAAGAGAGGGAGAGAGAATCTCAAGTAGGCTCCATGTGGTCAGTGCAGATCTTGATGTGGGGCTTGATCTCATGTACCATGAGATCATGACCTTAGCCAAAATCAAGACTCAGGCACTTAAGTGGCTGAGACACCCAGGCACCTCTGCCTTACTATTATTATATTATTGTCAATGAATTTCTTTAAGTTTTTTTTAAACATATGAAATTTATTGTCAAATTGGTTTCCATACAACACCCAGTGCTCATCCCAAAAGATGCCCTCTTCAATACCCATCACCCACCCTCCCCTCCATCCCACCCCCCATCAGCCCTCAGTTTGTTCTCAGTTTTTAAGAGTCTCTTATTCTTTGGCTCTCTCCCACTCTAACCTCTCTCTCTCTTTTTTTTCCTTCCCCACCCCCATGGGTTCCTGTTAAGTTTCTCGGGATCCACATAAGAGTGAAAACATACGGTATCTGTATTTCTCTGTATGACTTATTTCACTTAGCATAACACTCTCCAGTTCCGTCCACGTTGCTACAAAGGGCCATATTTCATTCTTTCTCATTGCCACGTAGTACTCCATTGTGTATATAAACCACAATTTCTTTATCCATTCATCAGTTGATGGACATTTAGGCTCTTTCCATAATTTGGCTATTGTTGAGAGTGCTGCTATAAACATTGGGTACAAGTGCCCCTATGCATCAGTACTCCTGTATCCCTAGGGTAAATTCCTAGCAGTGCTATTGCTGGGTCATAGGGTAGGTCTATTTTTAATTTTTTTGAGCAACCTCCACACTGTTTTCCAGAGCGGCTGCACCAGTTTGCATTCCCACCAACAGTGCAAGAGGGTTCCCGTTTCTCCACATCCTCGCCAGCATCTATAGTCTCCTGATTTATTCATTTTGGCCACTCTGACTGGCATGAGGTATAACTGAGTGTGGTTTTGATTTGTATTTCCCTGATGAGGAGTGACGCTGAGCATCTTTTCATGTGCCTGTTGGCCATCCGGATGTCTTTAGAGAAGTGTCTATTCATGTTTTCTGCCCATTTCTTCACTGGGTTATTTGTTTTTTGGGTGTGGAGTTTGGTGAGCTCTTTATAGATTTTGGATACTAGCCCTTTGTCCGATATGTCACTTGCAAAATATCTTTTCCCATTCCGTTGGTTGCCTTTTAGTTTTGTTGATTGTTTCCTTGCTGTGCAGAAGCGTTTTATCTTCATGAGGTCCCAATATTCATTTTTGCTTTTAATTCCCTTGCCTTTGGGGATGTGTCAAGTAAGAAATTGCTACGGCTGAGGTCAGAGAGGTCTTTTCCTGTTTTCTCCTCTAGGGTTTTGATGGTTTCCTGTCTCACATACAGGTCCTTTATCCATTTTGAGTTTATTTTTGTGAATAGTATAAGAAAGTGGTCTAGCTTCAACCTTCTGCATGTTGCTGTCTAGTTCTCCCAGCACCATTTGTTAAAAAGACTGTCTTTTTCCATTGGATATTCTTTCCTGCTTTGTCAAAGATTAGTTGACCATACTTTTGTGGGTCTAGTTCTGGGGTTTCTGTTCTATTCCATTGGTCTATGTGTCTGTTTTTGTGCCAATACCATGCTGTCTTGATGATTACAGCTTTGTAGTCGAGGCTAAAGTCTGAGATTGTGATGCCTCCCGCTTTGGTCTTCTTCTTCAAAATTACTTTGGCTATTCGGGGCCTTTTGTGGTTCCATATGAATTTTAGGATTGCTTGTTCTAGCTTCGAGAAGAATGCTGGTGCAATTTTGATTGGGATTGCATTGAATGTGTAGATACTTTGGGTAGTATTGACATTTTGACAATATTTATTCTTCCAACCCATGAGCACGGAATATTTTTCCATTTCTTTATATCTTCTTCAATTTCCTTCATAAGCTTTCTATAGTTTTCAGCATACAGATCTTGTACATCTTTGGTTGGATTTATTCCTAGGTATTTTATGTTTCTTGGTGCAATTGTGAATGGGATCAGTTTCTTTATTTGTCTTTCTGTTGCTTCATTATTTGTGTATAAGAATGCAACTGATTTCTGTACATTGATTTTGTATCCTGCAACTTTGCTGAATTCATGTATCAGTTCTAGCAGACTTTTGGTGGAGTCTGTTGGGTTTTCCATGTATAATATGTCATCTGCAAAAAGTGAAAGCTTGACTTCATCTTTGCCAATTTGGATGCCTTTGATTTCCTTTTCTTGTCTGATTGCTGATGCTAGAACTTCCAACACTATGTTAAACAACAGTGGTGAGAGTGGACATCCCTGTCGTGTTCCTGATCTCAGGGAAAAAGCTCTCAGTTTTTCCCCATTGAGGATGATGTTAGCTGTGGGCTTTTCATAAATGGCTTTTATGATTTTTAAGTATGTTCCTTGTATCCCGAGTATGTTGAGGGTTTTTATTATGAAAGGATGCTGAATTTTGTCAAATGATTTTTCTGCATGGATTGAAAGGATCATATGGTTCTTATCTTTTCTTTTATTAATGTGATGTATCATGTTGATTGATTTGCGAATGTTGAACCAGCCCTGCATCCCAGGAATGAATCCCACTTGATCATGGTGAATAATTCTTTTTATATGCTGTTGAATTCGATTTGCTAGATTGAGAATTTTTGCATCCATATACATCAGGGATATTGGTCTGTAGTTCTCTTTTTTTACTGGGTTTGACTGGTTTGGGAATCAAAGTAATACTGGCTTCATAGAATGAGTCTGGAAGTTTTCCTTCCCTTTCCAATTTTGGAATAGCTTGAGAAGGATAGGTATTATCTCTGCTTTAAACGTCTGGTAGAACTCCCCTGGGAAGCCATCTGGTCCTGGACTCTTATTTGTTGGGAGATTTTTGATAACCGATTCAATTTCTTCGCTGGTTATGGGTCTGTTCAAGCTTTCTATTTCCTCCTGATTGAGTTTTGGAAGAGTGTGGGTGTTTAGGAATTTGTCCATTTCTTCCAGGTTGTCCAATTTGTTGGCATATAATTTTTCATAGTATTCCCTGATAATTGTTTGTATCTCTGAGGGATTGGTTGTAATAATTCCATTTTCATTCATGATTTTATCTATTTGGGTCATCTCCCTTTTCTTTTTGAGAAGGATGGCTAGAGGTTTATCAATTTTGTTTATTTTTCAAAAAACAGACTTTTGGTTTCATTGATCTGCTCCACAGGTTTTTAGATTCTGTATTGTTTATTTCTGCTCTGATCTTTATTATTTCTCTTCTTCTGCTGGGTTTGGGGTGTCTTTGCTGTTTCATGCTTCTATTTCCTTTAGGTGTGGTGTTAGATTTTGTATTTGTGATTTTTCTTGTTTCTTGAGTTAGGCCTGGATTGCAAAGTATTTTCGTCTCAGGACTGCCCTTGATGCATCCCAAAGCGTTTGGATTGTTGTATTTTCATTTTTGTTTGTTTCCATATATTTTTAAATTTCTTCTCTAATTGCCTGGTTGACCCATTCATTCTTTAGTAGGATGTTCTTTAACCTCCATGCTTTTGGAGGTTTTCCAGACTTTTCCCGTGGCTGATTTCAAGCTTCATAGCATTGTGGTCTGAAAGTATGCATGGTATGATCTCAGTTCTTGTATACTTATGAAGGGCTGTTTTGTAACCCAGTATGTGATCTATCTTGGAGAATGTTCCATGTGCACTTGAGAAGAAAGTATATTCTATTGCTTTGGGATGCAGAATTCTAAATATATCTGTCAAGTCCATCTGATCCAGTGTATCATTCAGGGCCCTTGTTTCTGTATTGATCCTCTGTCTAGATGATCTATCCAATGTTGTAAGTAGAGTATGAAAGTCCCCTGCAGTTATCACATTCTTATCAATAAGGTTGCTTATGTTTGTGATTAACTGTTTTATATATTTGGGGGCTCCCGTATTAGCGCATAGACATTTATAATTGTTAGCTCTTCCTGATGGATAGGCCCTGTAATTATTATATAATGCCCTTCTTCATCTCTTGTTACAGCCTTTAATTTAAAGTCCAGTTTGTCTCATATAAGTATGGCTACTCCACCTCTCTTTTTATTTCCAGTAGCATGATAAATAGTTCTCCATCTCCTCACTTTCAATCTGAAGGTGTCCTCAGGTCTAAAATGGGTCTCTTGTAGACAGCAAATAGATGGGTCTTGTTTTTTTTATCCATTCTGATACCCTATGTCTTTTGGTTGGCGAATTTAGTCCATTTACGTTCAGTGTTATTGTAGAAAGATATGAGTTTAGAGTGATTGTGATGTCTGTAGGTTTCATGCTTGTAGTGATGTCTCTGGTACTTTGTCTCACAGGATCCCCCTTAGGATCTCTTGTAGGGCTGGTTTAGTGGTGATGAATTCCTTCAGTTTTTGTTTGTTTGGGAAGACCTTTATCTCTCCTTTTATTCTAAATGACAGATTTGCTGGATAAAGGATTCTGAGCTGCATGTTTTTTCTGTTCATCACATTGAAGATTTTTGCCATTCCTTTCTGGCCTGCCAAGTTTCAGTAGAGAGATCTGTCACGAGTCTTATCGGTCTCCCTTTATATGTTAGAGTACGTTTATCCCTAGCTGCTTTCAGAATTTTCTCTTTATCCTTGTATTTTGCCAGTTTCACTATGATATGTTGCTCAGAAGATCGATTCAAGTTACGTTTGAAGGTAGTTCTCTGTGCCTCTTGGATTTCAAAGCCTTTTTTCTTCCCCCGATCAGGGAAGTTCTCAGCTGTTATTTCTTCAAGTACACCTTTCCCTCTTTCTTCCTCCTCTGGAATACCAATTATGCGTAGACTATTTCTCTTTAGTTCATCACTTAGTTCTCTAATTTTCCCTTCTTACTCCTGGATTTTTTTTATCTTTCTTTTTCTCAGCTTCCTCTTTTTCCATAATTTTATCTTCTAGTTCACCTATAATCTCCTCTGCTTCTTCAATCCGAGCTGTGGTTGTCTCCATTTTATTTTGCAGCTCATTTATAGCATTTTGTTAGCTCCTCCTGGCTGTTCCTTAGTCCCTTGATCTCTGTAGCAATAGATTCTCTGCTGTCCTCTATACTGTTTTCAAGCCCAGCGATTAATTTTATGACTATTATTCTAAATTCACTTTCTGTTATATTGTTTAAATCCTTTTTGATAAGTTCATTAGCTGTTGTTATTTCCTGGAGATTCTTTTGAGGGGAATTCTTCCATTTCATCATTTTGGGTAGTCCCTCAGTGGTTTGGAGGTGCAGGGTACTTCCCCTGTGCTGTCTTGAATAACTTGCGTTGGTGGGCGGGGCCGCAGTCAGACCTGATGTCTGCCCCCAGCCCACCGCTGGGGCCATGGTCAGACTGGTGTGTACCTCCTCTTCCCCTCTCCCAGGGCCAGGACTCACTGTGGAGTGGTGTGGCCCCTGTCTGGGCTATTTGCACACTGCCAGGCTTGTGGTGCTGGGGATCTGGCATATTAGCTGGGGTGGATCGGCAAGGTGCACAGGGGCAGGAGGGGCAGGCTCAGCTTGCTTTTCCATCAGTGATCTGCTTCGGGAGGGGCCCTGCGCGACCGGGAGGGAGTCCCACCTGCCACCGGAGGGATGGATCCGCAGAAGCACAGTGTTGGGTGTTTGGGTGGTGCAAGCAAGTTCCCTGACAGGAACTGGTTCCCTTTGGGATTTTGGCTGGGGGATGGGCAAGGGAGATGGCACTGGAGAGTGCCTTTGTTCCCCGCCAAGCTGAGCTCTGTCATCCGGGGCTCAACAACTCTCCCTCGAGTTGTCCTCCAGCCCTCCCGCTCTCCGTGCAATGCTGTTAGCGTATAACCTTCCAGATGTTGAGTCCCGCTTGCTGTCCAAACACACTCCATCTGGCCCCTCCACTTTTGCAAGCCAGACTTGGGGGCTCTGCTTGGCCAGTGGGCTGCCCCTCTGCCCTGGCTCCCTCCTGTCAGTCTGTGTAGCGTGCACCGCCTCTCCGCCCTTCCTACCCTCTTCTGTGGGCCTCTCGTCTATGCTTGGCTCTGGAGAATCCATTGTGGTAGTCTTCTGGTGGTTTTCTGGGTTATTTAGGCAGGTGTGGGTGGAATCTAAGTAATCAGCAGGACGTGGTGAGCCCAGCGTCCTCCTATGCCGCCATCTTCCTTCTTCTCTTTAAGTTTGTTTTTAATTAATATATTTGGCTGCTCCTAAATTGCAGGCATAAATATTTACAATTGTTAATCTTCTTTTTAGATGGATCCCCTTTA
The DNA here is from genome assembly GCF_023721935.1 of Panthera uncia. Lineage (NCBI taxonomy): Eukaryota > Metazoa > Chordata > Mammalia > Carnivora > Felidae > Panthera > Panthera uncia. Next base: position 1,367,452 of record NW_026057581.1, on the reverse strand, counting down.
TATAGTGCCCTTTTTCATCTTTTATTACAGTCTTTGGTTGATAATCGAATTTGTCTGATATAACTATGGCTACTCCAGTTTTTGTTTGAAGTCCATTAGCATGATAAATGGTTCTCCACCCTCTCACTTACAATCTGGCGGTGTCTTTGGGTCTAAAATGAGTCTTTTGTAAGCAGTGTATTGATGGACCTTTTTTTTTTTTTTTTTTTTTTTTTTTTTAATCTATTCCAAAACCCTGTGTCTTTTGGTTGGAGCATTTAGTCCATTTACATTCAGAGTAATTGTTGAGAGATATGGATTTAGTGTCATTGTATTACATGCACATTTGCTGTTCCTATAGATTGTCTCTATTCCTTTTTAGTTTTTGTTGTATTTGGTTTCTTTTTCCCACTCAAGGGGTCCCCTTTAATAATTCTTGAAGGGCTGGTTTAGTGATCATGAACTCCTTTAGTTTTTGCTTGTCTTGGAAACTCTCTATCTCTCCTTCTGTTCTGAATGACAGCCTTGCTGGATAAAGGATTCTTGGCTGTATATTTTTCCTATTCAGCACATTGAGTGTTTCCTGCCACTCCCTTTGACCTTCCAAGTTTCAGTGGACAGGTCTGCTGCTAACCTTATATGTGTCCCCTTGTGGTTTAAGGACCTTTTGTCCCAAGCTACTTTTTAGAATTCTCTTTTTATCTTTGTATTTTGCAAGTTTCACTATGATATGTCTTAGTGTTGACCTGTTTTTGTTGATTTTGAAGGGAGTTTTCTGTGCCTTTTGGACTTGAATGCCTGTTTCCTTTCCCAGATTAAGGATATTCTCAGCTATAATTTGTTCAAATAAACCTCCTGTCCCCTTTTCCTGCTCTTCTTCTTCTGGGATTGCTATAGTATGGATATTATTGTGCTGTATGGTATCACTGAGTTCCCTAAGTTTATATTATGATCTAATAGCTTCCCCCCACCTCTCCTTTTCAGCTTTATTATTTTCCTTAATTTTATCTTCTCTATCTCCTATTTGATCCTTTGCTTCTTCCATCCTCATTGTGATTACATCCAGTCAGTTTTGCATCTCACTTATAGCATGTTTTTTTAACTATGTCCTGACTAGTTTTTAGGTGTTTTTTTTTTTTTTTTTTTTTCTCTTCAAGGGGTTTTTTTCTGGTGTCTTTTTTTTTTTTTTCAAACCCAGCTAGTATTCTTATGACTATTGTTCTAAATTCTTGTTCAGATATATTGCTTATATCTGTTTTGAGCAAATCCCTGGCTGTTTCTTCTTGATCTTTCTTTGGGGGAGAATTGATGCATCTTGTCATTTTATCTAGGTTTCTGTTTTTGAGTTATGTTATGTTATGTTATGTTATGTTGAGTGTTAGTTTATGTTTCCTGCTCCTGAGAGTATTGCTATATTAGAAAGGGGCTATATACTGTCCAAGGCCTGGTACTTCAGGAAGTGTTTCTGATGTATGCTTAACTCTGCTGTTGTGTCTGGCTGTTCTTTTCCCCAGACCAGTCCTCAACAGAGTTCCTTGCAGTGGGGAGTGTTTGGACCTTTAACTAGATGTGCTTTGATTTGTTTGTTAAAATAAGCCTGATTTTAAAAAAGGCCTAATCTGGAAAAAAAAAAAGAGAGAAAAGGAAAAGGAACAAAAAACCCAAAACCAACAAACAAAAAACTATAAGCCTGATTTCAAAGAAAAAGAAACTGAAAAGGAAGAGGAAGAAGAGGAGGAGGAGGAGGGGGAGGAGGAGGAGGAGAGGGGGAGGGGGAGGGAGACAGGGAGAAGGAGGTGGTTGATCCAAAAAAATGAGAAATAGAAATGAAGAAACAAATGAATAAAAAACTATATGGGGCACCTGGGTGGCTCAGTCAGTTAAGTGTCCCACTTCAACTCAGATCATGATCTCAGAGTTTGTGAGTTCAAGCCCCGCATCAGGCTCTGTGCTGACAGCTCAGAGCCTGGAGCCTGCTTCAGATTCTGTGTCTCCCTCTCTCTCTGCCCATCCCCTGCTCAACCTCTGTGTTTTTCTGTCTCTCAATAATAAATAAACGTTAAAAAATATATAAAAAACAAAACTATAAGCCATGGGGCACCTGGCTGGCTCAGTCAGTTAAACTTCTGACTCTCAGGTCATAATCTCATGGTTTCGTGTGTTTAAGCCCAGCATTGGGCTCTGCACTGACAGCACAGAGCCTGGTTGGGAATCTTTCTCTCTCTCTGCCTCTCCCCCACTCACATGGTCTCTGTCTCTCTCAAAAACAAATAAATAAACTTAAAAAAATTGAAAAAAAAAAAAAACCTTTAAGCCTTATTCCCCCCAAAACAAAACCCCACAAATCCTGGTCCTATTTCCACCAAAACTGAAGCTGATGCTTTGGAGCACTCTATGATTGGTAGACATGGTTCATGCATTGAGGGGGCTTGTGTTGGTCCTCTGGAGGAGAGGCCCACTGTGTTGGCCCTAGTAAAGGTGCTCCTGCAGGGTGCAGGGGGAGTGGAGGTTGTAGTAAGTGGCCTCAGCCTTGACTGGGGGTGCTGTGTTGCTTGTTGAAGTCCAACTGTGCTGGTGGGCATGGCGTTGCATTGGGAAGATGGCATCACCCCACTCTTGTTCCATATAAGGGAGCTCACACCCACCACCACTCAGGTAGCCTTCACAGACAAGCAAGCAATCTCTCTTCCTGTGTCTCAGGGTTTCATAAGATCCCTGCTCTCAACCATTCTGTTCCTGAGCCATTGACAGCCTTCCAGTGTTTTTTCTCTGGTGCATGACTGGGATTCAAAACTCCAAATCTTAAAGGATCTGGCAAGGCACAGACCTGTTCCCGTCTGGAAGAGAGCCTCAGGGCACTGTGCCTGGTACTGTTCTATCCCAGAAGAGCAGTTGCACAACCACGCAGGCTCCTGGGGTTTGTAGTGAAGCACAAGAAAAGCTGCGACCACATTATTTGCCCCTGTGTGCACCTCTGTCCCCTGCTATTGAATGACCACTCAATGTTGCCAGTGGGTCTTTTATCCTTGGAGAGGCAATATAACCTCCTCCAAATGCACTCCAGGAAGGGGAACATTCTCTCCCAGTGAAACTCAGTGGATCCCCACACCTCACTGTCCACTGTCCATGGGCTTACCCCCACTTCTCCCCTGGAACACCACCATTTGCCCAGATCTACTTCAGCAAATTGTACAGACTTCCAAAAACTCATAATTTCAGCTCCACTGTGCAAAAACTTTCAATAGTCAGTTCCTCATGACTCCCCAGTCATTGGTTTTGGGGAAGTGCTTTTTAATTTATTTAGAATTTTTACAAAATATGATTTAGGGGCACCTGGGTGGCTCAGTTGGTTGAGCATCCGACTTCGTCTCAGGTCATCATCTCACAGCTTGTGAGTTTGGGCCCCGCATCAGGCTCTGTGCCAACATCTCGGAGCCTAGAGCCTGCTTCAATTCTGTGTCTCCCTCTCTCTCTGTCTCTACCCTGCTTGTGCTCTCTGTCTCATAAATTAATAAATGTTAAAAAAAATGAAAAAAAAAGATTTGATTTATTGTCCAGTTGGCTAACATACAGTGGATACACTGTGCTCTTGGCTTCGGGGGTAGATTCCCGTAGTTCATCACTTACATACAATGCCCAGTGCTCATCACATCAAGTGCCCTCGTCAATGCCCATCACCCATTTCCCCCTCTCCCCGGCCCCTGTTTTTCAACCCTCAGTTTGTTATCTGTATTTAAGAGTCTCTTATGGTTTTCCTCCCTCTCTGTTTGAAATTATTTTTCCCCTTCCCCTTCCCATGGTCTTCTGTTAAGTTTCTCAAATTCCACATATGAGTGAAAACATATGTTATCTCTCTCTGACTGACTTATTTCACTGGGCATGATACTTCCAGTTCCATCCATGTTGTTGCAAATGGCAGTATTTCATTTGTTCTCATTGTCAAGTAGTATACCATTGTATATAAAAACCACATCTTTATCCTTTCATCAGTAGGTGGAAATTTGGGCTCTTGCCATAATTTGGCTGTTGTGGAAAGCACTACTATACTTTACTATACTATACTTTACTATACTATACACATTGGGATACATGTGCCCCTATAGATCAGCACTCCTGTATCCTTTGGACAAATTCCTAGTGGTGCTATTGCTGGGTTGTAGAGTGATTCTATTTTTGATTTTTTGAGAAACCTCCATACTGTTTTCTAGAGTGCTTGCACCAGTTTGCATTCTCACCAACAGTGCAAGAGGATTCCTATTTCTCCACATCCTTCCCAGCATCTGTTGTTTCCTGAGTTGTTCATTTTAGCCACTCTGACTGGTGTGAGGTGGTATCTCATTGTGGTTTTGATTTGTATTTCCCTGATGATGAGTGATGTTGAGCATCTTTTCATGTGTCCGTTGGCCATCTGAATGTCCTCCTTAGAAAAGCATCTATTTATGTCTTCTGTTCATTTCTTGACTGGATTATTTGTTTTTTGGGTGTTGAGTTTGGTAAGTTCTTTATAGATTTTGGATAGTAACCCTTTATCTGATATGTCATTTGCAAATATCTTCTCCCATTCCATTGGTTGCCTTTTAGTTTTGTTGATTGTTTCTTGCAGTGCAGAAGCCTTTTTTATCTTGATGACGTCCTAATTGTTCATTTTTGCTTTTATTTCCCTTGCCTTCAGAGACTTGTCAAGTAAGAAGTTGCTACAACTGAGGTCAAAGAGGTTGCTGCCTGTTTTCTCCTCTAGGGTTTTGATGGTTTCTTGTCTCACATTTAGGTCTTTCATACGTTTTGGGTTTATTTTTGTGTTATGGTGTAAGAAAATGGTCCGGGTTCATTCTTCTGTGTGTTGCTGTACAGTTCTCCAACCACCATTTGATAAAGAGACTGTCTTTTTTTCTGTTGGATACTCTTTCCTGCTTTGTCAGAGATTAGTTGGCCATACATTTGTGGGTTCAATTCTGGGTTCTTTATTCTGTTTCATTGCTTTATGTGTCTGTTTTTGAGACAGTACCATATTGTCTAGATGATTACAGCTTTGTAGTAGAGGCTAAAGTCTGGGATTGTCATGCCTCCCACTTTGGTTTTCTTCTTCAATATTACTTTGGCTATTCGATGTATTTTGCAGTTCCATAGAAATTTTAGGATTGTTTATTCTAGCTTTGAGAAGAATCTGGTACAATTTTGATTCGGATTTCATTGAATGGGTAGACCTTTTGGGTAATATCAACATTTTAACAATATTTGTTCTTCCAATCTAACAGCATGGAATGTTTTTTCATTTCTTTGTGTCTTCTTCAATTTCTCTCATAGTTTTTCTATAGTTTTCACGTACAGATCTTTTAAATCTTTGGTTAGGCTTATCTTTGGTATGTTATAGTTCTTGGTGCAATTGTAAATGGGATTGATTTCTTGATTTCTCTTTCTGTTGCTTCATTATTGGTATATAGAAATGCAACTAATTTCTGTTCATTGAGTTTGTATCTTGCTGAATTCACCTATTAGTCCTAGTAGCTTTTTGGTTTTGGGTTTTCCATGTAGAGTATCATGTCATCTGCGAAAAGTGAAAGTTTGACTTCTTCTTTGCCAGTTTGGATGCGTTTTATTCCATGTTGTCTGATTGCTGAAGGTAGGACTTCCAATGCTATGTTAAACAACAGTGGTGACAGTGGACATCCCTGTCGTGTTCCTGATCTCAGGGTGAAAGCTCTCAGTTTTTTCCCATTGAGGATGATATTAGCTGTGGGCTTTACATAAATGGCTTTTATGATGTTTAAGTATGTTCCTTGTATCCTGACTTTCTCGAGGTTTTTTTTTTTTTATTATTAAGAAAGGATGCTGTATTTTGTCAAATGCTTTTTCTGCATCTATTGACAGGATCATATGGTTCTTATTTTTTCCTCTATTAATGTGATATATTACATTGATTGATTTGCAAATATTGAGCATCCCTGCAGCCCAGGAATGAATCCCAGTTGGTCATGGGGAATAATTATTTTAATATACTGTTGAATTAGATTTGGTAGTATCTTGTTGATAATTTTTGCATCCATTTTCATCACGAATATTGGCCTATAATTCTCCTTTTTAGTGGAGTCTCTGTCTGGTTTGGGAATCAATGTAATGCTTGCTTCATAGAATGAGTCCAGAAGCTTTCCTTCCATTTCTGTTTTTTGGAACAGCTTGAGAAGGACAGGTATTATATCTGCTTTAAATGTGTAGTAGAATTCCCCTGGGAAGCCATCTGTCCCAGGACTCTTATTTGTTGGAGGGTTTTTGATAAGTGATTCAATTTCTTCTTTGGTTATGGTCTGTTCAAACTTTCTAGTTCTTCCTGTTTGAGTTTTGGAATTGTGTGGGTGTCTGGGAATTTGTCCATTTATTCCAGATTGTCTAGTTTGTTGGCATATAATTTTTCATAGAATTGTCTTATAATTGTTTGTATTTGTGTGGTGTTGGTTGTGATTTCTCTTCTTTCATTCATGATTTTATCTGTTTGTGCCCTCTCTCTTTTCTTTTTGAGAACTCTGGATAGAGGTTTATCAATTTTGTTTATTATTTCTAAAAAGCAGCTCTTAGGGACACCTGGGTGGCTCAGTCAGTTAAGCGTCCAACTTCAGCTCAGGTCATAATCTCACAGTTCGTGAGTTCAAGCCCTGTGTTGGGCTCTGTGCTGACAGCTCAGAGCCTGAAGCCTGCTTCAGATTCTGTGTCTCCCCCTCTTTCTCTGCCCCTCCCATGCTCATGCTCTGTCTCTGTCTCTCAATAATAAATAAATGTTAAAAGAATTAAAAAAACAGCTCTTATATTCATTGATCTACCTTTATTTTTTTGGATCCTATATCATTTATTTCTGTTCTAATCTTCATTATTTCCCTTCTGCTGGCTTTGGGCTTTATTTGGTGCTGCTTTTCTAACTCCTTTAGGTGTAAGGCTAGGTTGTGTATTTGGGACCTTTCTTGCTTCTTGAGATAGTCCTGAATTGTAATGTATTTTCCTCTTAGGATTGCCTTTGCTGCATCCCAAAGGGTTTGGATTGTTGGGTTTTCATTTTCATTTGCTTTCATGTATTTTTAAATTTCTTCTTTACTTTTGTGGTTAGCCTGTTCATTCTTTAGTAGGATGTTCTTTAGCCTCTGTATATTTGAGGGCTTTCCAAATTTTTTCTTGTGGTTGATTTCAAGCTTCATAGTGTTGTGATCTGAAAATGTGCATGGTATGATCTCTATCTTTTTGTACCTGTTGAGGGCTGCTTTGTGACCCAGTATGTAATGTATTCTGGAGAATGTTCCATGTGCACTCGAGAAGAATGTGCATTTTGCCTCTTAGGATGAAATATTCTGAATATATCTGTTAAGTCCATCCGGTCAGTGTGTCATTCAAAGGCATTATTTCCTTGTTGATTTTCTGCTTAGGTGATCTGTCCATTGTTGTAAGTGGGGTGTTAAAGTTTTCTACTATAATGGTTTTATTGTCAATGAGTTTAATTTTGCGGTTAATTGATATTTATATTTGAAATCTCTCAAGTTGGGGGCGTAAATATTTACAATTGTTAGCTCTTCTGGATGCATAAACCCCTTAATTATGATATAATGCCCTTTTTCATCTCTCATTACAGTCTTTGTTTTAAAATCCAGTTTGTCTTAGGGCGCCTGGGCTGTCTACTTCGGCTCAGGTCACAATCTCATGGTTTGTGGGTTCGAGCCCCGTGTTGGGCTCTATGCTCACAGCTCAGAGCCTGGAGTCTGTTTGGCTTCTGTGTCTCCCTCTCTCTGCCCCTCCCCCACTCATGCTCTGAGTCTCTCTCTCTCCAAAATAAGTAAACATTAAAAAAATAATATCCAGTTTGTCTGATATAAGTATGGCTACCCCAGCTTTCTTTGATTCCCATTAGCGTGATGGATGGTTCTCTATCCCTTCACTTTCAATCTGCAGGTGTCCTCAGGTCAAAAATGAGTCTCTTGTCAGCAGCAAATAGATAGATCTTGTTTTTTTGTTTTTTGTTTTTGTTTGTTTTTTAATCTGTTCTGACTCGCTGTATCTTTTGATTGGGGTATTCAGTCCATTTACATTCAGAGGTTTATTGAAAGATATGAATTTATAGCCATTATGTTCTCTGTGGATTTTGTGTTTCTGGTGATGTTCTCTGATCCTTTGTAGTCTTTGCTGCCGTGGCCTTTATTTTTTTTCTCTGTTCAGATCGTCCTCTCTGTAGAATTTTCTTCAGGGCTGGTTTAGTGGTCATGAACTCCTTTAGTTTTTGTTTGGGAGTCTGTATCTTTCCTTCTATTCTGAATGACAGCCTTGCTGGGTAAAAGATTCTGGGCTGCATGGTTTTCCTATTCAGCACAGAGAATATTTCCTGCCACTTCCTTCTGGTCTTCCAAGATCAATGGATACGTCTACTACCAATCTTATGTGTCTCCCTTGTAGGTTAAGGTTCTTTTGTCCCTAGCTGCTTTTTAGAATTCTCATCATACAATTCTCATTATATTTGTACTTTGCCAGTTTCACTATCATATGTGATATGTTTTTGATGATTTTGAAGGGAGTTCCTTTGGCCTCTTGGACTTGGATGCATTTCCTCCCCCAGATTAGGTAAATTCTCAGCTATAATTTGTGCAAATAAACCTTCTGCCCCTTTTCCTCACTCTTCTGGGATGCCTATGATATGGATATTGTTTTGTTTCCTGGATTCACTTAGTTCTCTAAGTCTCCTCTTGTGATCTACTATTATTTTTCCCTTGTTGGCTTCATTATTTTCCATGATCTTATCTTTTATTTCACCTATTTTCTCCTCTGCTTCTTCAATACTTGCTGTCACTATATCTAATTTATTTTGCATCTCAGTTAGAGCATTTTTAATTTGTCCTATTTCTTAGGTCTTTGATCTTTGTAGCAAGGGTTTCTCTGGTATCTTCTAGCTTTTCTTTTCTTTTTTGAAATAAGTTTATTATTTTTTTAGATTTACATCCAAATTAGTTAGCATATAGTGCAACAATGATTTCAAGAGTAGATTCCTTAGTGCCCCTTACCCATTTAGCCCACTCCCCCTCTAGTAACCCTCTGTTTGTTCTCCATATTTATAAGTCTCTTCTATTTTGTCCCCCTCCCTGTTTTTATTATTTTTGTTTCCCTTCCCTTATGTTCATCTGTTTTGTCTCTTAAAGTCCTCATATGAGTGAAGTCATAATGATATTTGTCTTTCTCTAATTTCACTTAGCACAATACCCTCCAGTTCCACCTATGTAGTTGCAAATGGCAAGATTTCATTCCTTTTGATTGCCAAGTAATACCCCGTTGTGTGTGTGTGTGTGTGTGTACACACACACACACACACACACACACACATATACACACACACACACACACACACACACATCACATCTTCTTTATTCATTCATCCTTTGATGGACATTTTGGCTCTTTCCATACTTTGGCTATGTTGATAGTGCTGCTATAAACATGGAGGTGCATGTGTCCCTTCGAAACAGCACACCTATATCCCTTGGATAAATACCTAGTAGTGCAATTGCTGGGTCATAGGGTAGTTGTATTTTTAGTTTTTTTGAGGAACCTCAATACTGTTTTCCAGAATGGCTGCACCAGCTTGCATTCCCATCTTCTAGCTTTTCTTAAGCCCAGCAAGTAGACTTATGGCTGTAGCTCTAAATTCTTGGTCAGATATATTGTTTATATTTGTTTTTAACAACGCTCTGGCTGTGATTTCTTCCTGAATTTTCATTTGGGGAAAATTCCTCCATCTTGTCATATTGGCTAAGTTTGTGTCTTTTGTGTGTGTCAAAAGCTTGTTATGTGTCCTTCACCTGAGTGTACTACTATATTAAAAAGAGGTCATACACTGTCCAGAACTGGCACTCCTGGAAGTGTTTCTGGTGTACTGTGCCCTCTGCTGTTGCATTTTGGCCTCTCTTTCCCACTGGTCAGTCCTCTGCAAAGCCCCTCGTTGCTTGCAGTGATGGAGTGTTTGGACCTTAACTAGGTTTGCCTGATTTGTTTGTTGAAGTAACCCTGGGGAGAAAAAAAAGAGGGGCAGAAGAAACTGCATCCCATAAAAAGAGAAAAAAGAAAGGGAACACAAAAAAACCAAACAACAACAACAAAAAAAAAACTGTAAGGCTGATTCACAGAAAAGAGAAATGAAAAAAAAAAAAAAGGCAAAGCAGAAGAAAAGAGGAAAGAAGGAAAAAGAAAAGAATAAAAAAGCTTGATTAAAAAAAAGGATAAAATGATATGACAAAATACAAATCAGAAAGTATGAGCCTGATTCCAAAAGGAAAAAACAAGAGTGAGGTAAAAGAGAGTTGTCTACTGGTGCCTGGGGGTTGTGGCCAGGCGGGTCTGGATAGAGGCTGGCTGGTTTGGGCAGCTTCAGTCTTGCCCCAGTAAAAAAGCAGTTGCCAGACTCGAAGGGGAGGGATTCAATGTAAGCATGTCCTGCCTCCACTGGGGGCCGCTGTGTTGTCTCTAAAGTCCCACCGTGTTGATGTTGGGGGGAAAATGGCGCCACCCCTATCTCTCCTCCTCACAACAGGGATCTCAACCCTTGCTGTTCAATCAGCCCTCACAGAATAGTGAGGGAGGTCAGATTGTCCTGGGCCTCAGTGATCCTGTGCTTTCTTGGTTCTCAGCTGGGATTAAAACCGGAAGTCCTAAAGGACCTGGCAGGGCATAGCTCTGCTCTCCTGCTCTGGATTAGAGCCTCTCCACCCTGCTGATGAAAGGCATTGGGCTGGCACCTGCTGGGTCTTTTGTCCTTGGGGAGACAATAAACCCTCTTCCAAAAGTACTCCAGGTGGGAGACTGTTCTTTCCCAGTGCTCCATGGAGATTGCCACACCACGCTATACATTCTGGAGCCAGCTCCCTCCTCCCCAGGAGTGCGTGCCATAGCTCTGCTCCAGAGAAAGTCATGCACTTCCAAAACTTCGGAGTTTGAGCTCCAGTTCTTGTTTGCAAAAAAGAACTGGGACACTCAGTACTTCCTGCTTCCCAGTCTGTGGTCAAGACAGGTTTTCCTCTTGTGCTAACTCGATGCCACACTATCTCAACCCCTCTCTTTCTCTCCCTTTTCCAGGGAACCTGGAAAAGGTTCCCTCCCCTCCTTCACGCCACTGTATTCTCTTTCCCATCTCACATCCACACACCTCACACATGCCAAGCTGTTTCCCTCCAGCTGTCGAGATCCTTCTGCGAGTCCTCAGATCAGTTTCCTGGGTGTTCCAAGTGATCTGGCTCCATTACAGCTGTGTTTGAGGGAGGTGGGATGCCCAGGGTTCCCCTACTTCTCTTCCATTTAACTCCTCCCCCATATTTACATTTTATTACTCATTGGTAGCTCAGTATATGTGATAACATATCTACCTGTCTTCCTTTCCGAGCTGTCTTAATGACAAAAAATTAACTTGATGAATCACTGAGGGGTCTGTAGTAGGGAACTGAGAAGTTCTTGTAAATCACTCCATAGGAAAGAATTCTTCTTAGGACAGCTACAGTCTCTATGTTGAACACCAAATATATTGCCATTTCAAAAATTTTTAGATTTCATACTCCTCATTTATGAAGAGAAGAGCCTCATTTATCTTTTGACATATATGTGAGACCAGAGTGAAAAAATTAACAGATTTCTTCATATATTTAAGTCTTCTACAAGTTGGGAATTATTTAGAAGAAAATTTTCTTAAAATTTATCTTTATATTTCCAATCTGTCAAAATTTCTGACATGTTCAATATTTGGTACTTAAAGTAATTTAATTGACATTTATCTAAGTATGCTGATGATTATTGTGGTACATTGTTTCTAAGAAATATATCTACTAACCAGATATATTTGTCTTTCTTTGCAGAAACAAAAAGTAGATACACCTGAAAATTCATGTCAATCTGACTATATAATGTCAAGTTACATAAAATGTGTTTCATATATATGTTTGGGTTCGGTGGTATTGAAAGGCCATTGATTTACTTTTTTCTGGTTTGTACTCATTTTCAGCCATAGCTAGTTGATTAGTGAAAGATTCTAGTAGAAAGAATATTGTTGAATATATTTCTTTCTTTGATAAAGCAAAAACAATGTTTCCCAAATGTTAACCATACAAGATTCTAACGCATGAGATGATTTTTGCATAGCGCCATCCACACAGCAGGCATTTCCTACATATTTATTTATTTATTGATCTATCTTGCCTCCCTGTAGCAACACTCTTTCATTCCCTGGATCTATTTATTTATACTCTTTGTTCTAGAAACCATCCATGCTGGTTTTTTAATGTCCCTGGCTTTGCAACAGGCTTTCTACCTGGATATTGTCTGCAAAATTCAGATTTAGAGAAAAGTTCAGCTCAAGTGCCATGTACTTCATGAATATGTTTCTATTTCCTCCAAATCAGACTTACTCATTACTTTTTGGAGGAGTCCTTCTTTGTTGCACTTATTAGTGCTAAGTAACTTAGCACTCAGGTTTGGGGCTGGATGTTCTCATATTATGCAATGTTGTTTTTCCAAACTGATAAAGAGCTATGAACCTTGGTTATGTATATGGTCTTCCATTTTTATTTGTAATACTGGAGTCAGGAAGCATAAAATTAATTTTGTCAATCAGATTCATCATGTGCTTACTTTGGGGCACCCTCTGGCTTCATGTGAGAGACTGACATCCAGCATTGTCCCTTTTTGGAATGTTTCCCCACCCTTCACATGCAACGGGTGACTTTTACTGTCTGTTCAGGATAGTTTTAGCCCATGTGAAAGAAAATATAAAGATAGTGAAGCCACATTTAGTAAATTAGTGGAAGAGGTGACAGGAAAATAGGGAATTCTTTTGTTTGTTTATATTTCAATTTACATTCAAGTTAGTTGGCATATAGTGCAATAATGATTTCAGGAGTAGATTCCAGTGATTCGTCCCCTGTGTATAACACCCATTGATCATCCCAACAAGTGTCGTCCTTAATGCCCCTTACCCATGTAGCCCACCCCCCTACCCACAACCCCTCCAGCAACCCTCAGTTTGTTTTCTGTATTTAAGAGTCTCTTATGTTTTGTCCCTCCCTGTTTTTATATTATTTTTGCGTCTCTTCCTTTGTGTTAATCTGTTTTGTATCTTAAATTCCTCATATGAGCAAAATCATATATTTGCTTTTCTCTGACTAATTTTGCTTAATGTACTCTACTTCCATCCATGTAATTGCAAATGGAAATATTTCATTCTTTTTAATCACCAAGTAGTATTCCATTGTGTGTCTCACATCTTCTTTATGCATTCATCTGTTGATGGAAATTTGGACTCTTTCCATACTTTGGCTATTGCTGATAGTACTGCTATAAACATTGGGGTACATGTGCCCCTTCAAAACAGCACAGCTGTATCCCTTGGATAAATGCCTAGTAGTGCAATTGCTGGGTTGTAAGATAGTTCTATTTTTAATTTTTTGAGGAGCCTCCATACTTTTTTCCAGATTGGCTGCACCAGTTTATATTACCACCAGCAGTATAAAAGAGATCCTCTTTCTCCACATCCTCGTCAGCATCTGTGGTTGCCTGAATTGTTAATTTTAGCCACTCTGACAGGTGTGAGGTAGTATCTCATTGTGGTTTGGATTTGTATTTCCCTGATGATGACTGATGCTGAGCATTTGTTCATGTTTCTGTTAACCATCTGGATGTCTTCTTTGGAGAAGTGTCTATTCATGTCTTTTGCCCATTTTTTCACTGGATTATTTATTTTTTGGGTGTTGAGTTTGAGAAGTTCTTTATAAATTTTGGATACTAATCCTCTATCTGATATGTCATTTGCAAATATCTTCTCCCATATCGTTGGTTGCCTTTTAGCTTTGTTGATTGTTTCTTTTGCTGTGCAGAAGCTTTTTGTTTTGATGAGGTCCAAATAGTTCATTTTTGCTTTCTTCATTTAGTTTCCATTGCCCTGGAGAGGTGTTGAGTAAGATGTTGCTCCGGCCAAGGTCAAAGAGGTTTTTGCCTGCTTTCTCCTCTAGGATTTTGATGGCTTCCTGTCTTATGTTTAGGTCTTTCATCCATTTTGAGTTTATTTTTGTGTATGATGTAAGAAAGTGGTACAGGTTCATTTTTCTGCATGAGACTGTCCAGTTTTTCCAGCACCATTTGCTGAAGAGACTGTCATGTTTTCCATTCAATGTTCTTTCCTGCTTTGACAAAGATTAGTTGGCCATATTTTTGTGGGTCCTTTTCTGGTCTCTATTATGTTCCATTGATCTGAGTGTCTGTTTTTGTGCTAGTACCGTACTGTCTTGAGGGTTACAACATTGTAATACATCTTGAAGTTTGGGGTTGTGATGCCTCAAGCTTTGGTTTTCTTTTTCAGGATTGCTTTGGCTATTTGGGGTCTTTTGTGGTTCCATACAAATTTTAGGATTGTTTGTTCTAGCTCTGTAAAGAATGATGGTGTTATTTTGATAGCGATTGCATTGAATATGTAGATTGCTTTGGGTAGTATCCACAGTTTAACAACAATTGTTCTTTCAATCCATGAGCGTGGAATGTTTTTCCATTTCTTTGTGTCTTCTTCAAATCTTTATAAGCTTTCTATGGTTTTCAGTGCATAGATTTTTCACCTCTTTGGTTAGGTTTATTCCTAGGTATTTTATGGTTTTTGGTGCAATTGTAAATGGGATCGATTTCTTGATTGCTCCTACTGTTGCTTCATTATTGGTGTATAGGAATGCATCTGATTTCTGTGCATTGATTTTGTATCCTGCGACTTTGCTGAATTCATGGATCCGTTCTAGAAGTGTTTTGGTGGAATCTTTTGGCGTTTCCATATCGAGTGTCATGTCATCTGTGAAGAGTGAAAGTTTGACTTCCTGCTGGCCAATTTGGATGCCTTTTATTCCTTTGTGTTGTCTGATTGCTGAGGCTAAGACTTCCAATACTGTGTTGAATAACAGTGGTGAGAGTGGACATGCCTGTCTTTTCCTGACCTTAGGGGAAAGTTCTCAATTTCCCTCCATTGAGATGATATTAGCGGTGGGTCTTTCATATATGGATTTTATAATCTTGAGGTATGATCCTTCTATCCCTACATTCCTGAGGGTTTTTATCAAGAAAGGATGTTATTCACCATGATCAAGTGGGATTAATTCCTGGGCTGTAGGGCTGGTTCAATATTCGCAAATCAGTCAATGGGATACATCACATTAATAAAAGAAAAGATAAGAACCATATGATCCTGTCAATCGATGCAGAAAAAGCATTTGACAAAATTCAGTATCCTTTCTTAAAAAAACCTTCGAGAAAGTCAGGATAGAAGGAACATACTTAAACATCGTAAAAGCCATTTATAAAAAGCCCATAGGTAATATATATATATTTTTAATTTTTTAACATTTATTTATTTTTGAGACAGAGAGAGACAGAGCATGAATGGGGGAGGGTCAGAGAGAGAGAGGGAGACACAGAATCTGAAACAGGCTCCAGGCTCTGGGCTGTCAGCACAGAGCCCGACGCGGGGCTTGAACTCACGAACCGCGAGATCATGACCTGAGCCGAAGTCGGACGCTCAACCGACTGAGACACCCAGGTGCCCCAAAAGCCCATAGGTAATATTATCCCTGATGGGAAAAAACTGAGAGCTTTCCTTCTGAGATGAGCAACACGACAGGGATGTCCACTCTCACCACTGTTGTTTGACATAGTGTTGGAAGTCCTAGCCTCAGCAATCAGACAACAAAATGAAATAAAAGGCATCCAAATTGGCAAAGATGAAGTCAAACTTTTGCTTTTTGCAGATGACATGATACTCTACATGAAAAACCCGACAGACTCACCAAAAGTCTGCTAGAACTGATACATGAATTCAGCAAAGTCACAGGATACAAAATTCATGTACAGAAATCGGTTGCATTTTTATATGCCAATAATGAAGCAAAAGAAAGAGAAATAAAGAAACCGATCCCATTCACAATTGCACCAAGAAGCATAAAATACCTAGGAATAAACCTGACCAAAGATGTAAAAGATCTGTATGCTGAAAACTATACAAAGCTTATGAAGGACATTGAAGAAGGTACAAAGAAATGGAAAAACATTCCATGCTCATGGATTGGAAGAATAAATATTGTCAAAATGTCAATACTACCCAAAGCAATCTATACATTCAATGCAATCCCAATCAAAATTGCACCAGCATTCTTCTTGAAGCTAGAACAAGCAATCCTAAAATTTGTATGGAGCCACAAAAGACCCCAAATAGCCGAAGTAATATTGAAGAAGAAGACCAAAGCGGGAGGCATCACAATCCCAGACTTTAGCTCTACTACTAAGCTGTAATAATCAAGACAGTACAGTATTGGCACAAAAACAGACACATAGACTGATGGAATAGAACAGAGAACCCAGAATTGGACCCACAAATGTATGGCTTACTAATCTTTGACAAAGCAGGAAAGAATATCCAATGGAAAAAACACAGTCTCTTTAACCAATGGTGCTGGGAGAACTGGTCAGGAACATGCAGAAGGATGAAACTAGACCACTTTCTTATACTATTCACAAAAATAAACTCAAAATGGATGAAGGTTCTGAGTGTGAGACAGGAAATCATCAAAACACTAGAGGAGAAAGCAGGAAAATACCTCTCTGACCTCAGCTGCAGGAATTTCTTGCTTGACACATCCCCAAAGGCAAGGAAATGAAAAGGAAAAATGAACTATTGGGACCTCATGAAGATAAAAAGCTTCTGCACTGCAAAGAAAACAATCAACAAAACTAAAAGGCAACCGACAGAATGAGAAAAGATATTTGCAAGTGACATATCAGACAAAGGGATAGTATCCAAAATCTATAAAGAATTCACCAAACTCCACACCCGAAAAACAAATAATCCAGTGAAGAAATGGGTGGAAGACATAAACAAGCACTTTTCCAAAGAAGACATCCAGATGACCAACAGGCACATGAAAAGATGCTCAGTGTCGCTCCTCATCAGGGAAATACAAATCAAAATCACACTCAGATACCACCTCACGCCAGTCAGAGTGGCTAAAATGAAGAAATCAGGAGACTATAGATGCTGGCGAGGATGTGGAGAAACAGGAACCCTCTTGCACTGTTGGTGGGAATGCAAACTGGTGCAGCCACTCTGGAACACAGTGTGGATGTTCCTCAAAAAATTAGAAATAGATCTACCCTGTGACCCAGTAATAGCACTACTAGGAATTTACCCAAGGGATACAGGAGTGCTGATGCATAGGGGCACTTGTACCCCAATGTTTATAGCAGCACTCTCAACAATAGCCAAATTATGGAAAGAGCCTAAATGTCCATCAGCTGACGAATGGATAAAGAAGTTGTGGTTTATATACACACTGGAATACCACGTGGCAATGAGAAAGAATGAAATATGGCCTTTTGTAGCAATGTGGATGGAACTGGAGAGTGTTATGTGAAGTGAAATAAGCCATACATAGAAAGACAGATACCATATGTTTTCACTCTTATGTGGATCCTGAGAAACTTACCAGAAGACCCTGGGGGAGGGGAAGAAAAAAAAAAGTTAGAGATGGAGGGAGGCAAACGATAAGAGACTCTTAAATACTGAGAACAAATGGAGGGTTGATGGAGGGATGCGGGAGAGGGGAGGGTGGGTGATGGGTATTGAGGAGGGCACCTTTTGGGATGTGCACTGGGTGTTGTATGGAAACCAATTTGACAATAAATTATATAATATAATATAATATAATATAATATAATATAATAATATATATATGTGTGTGTGTGTATATATATATATATATATATATATATATATATATATATGGAAAGCAAAAAGAGTGGACACACGGACCTAATTCCAAACAGACAGCAGGCAGATAATGGGGACTAGTCTCAAAAAGCCAAAAAAAAGGATGCTGTATTTTGTCCAATACTTTCTCTGCATCTATTGAGGATCATGTGGTTCCTGTTGTTTATTTTATTGATGTATCACATTGACTGTTTCGTGGTATTGAACCACCCCTGCAGCCCACGTGTAAATCTTACTTGGTAATGGTGAAAAATTCTTTTAATATATTGTTGGATCCAGTTGGCTAGTATCTTGTTGAGGATTTTTCATCCATATTCATCAGGGAAATTGGTCTGCAGTTCTTTTTAGTGGGGTCTTTGGTTTTGGAATCAAGGTAATGCTGGTCTTGTAGAATTTGTTTGGAAGTTTTCCTTCCATTTCTATTTTTTGGAACACTTCAAGAGAATAGTGTTAATTCTTTACATGTTTGGTACAATTTCCCTGGGAAGCCATCGGGCTCTGGTGTCTTGATTTTTGGAAATTTTTTGATTATTAGTTCAGTTTCTTTACTGGTTATGGGTCTGTTCACATTTTCTATTTTTGTTTCAGTTTTGGTAGTTTATATGTTTCTAGGAATTTGTCCATTTCTTCCAGATTGCCCAATTTATTGGTGTATAATTGCTTATAATATTCTCTTATTGTTTGTATTTCTGTAGTGTTGGTTGTGATCTCTTGTGTTTCATTTTGATTTTATTTATTTGGGTCCTTTTTCTTTTTGATCAGATTGGCTAGTGGTTTATCAATTTTGTTAATTGTTTCAAAGAACCAGCTTCTGGTTCATTGATCTGTTCTACTGTATTTCGGTTTCAGTAGCATGGATTTCTGCCCTAATCTTTACTATTTCACATCTTCCATTGGTTTTGGGTTTTATTTGATGTTCTTTTCCCTGCTAATTAAGGTGTAAGGTTAGCTTGTGTATCTAAGTCCTATCTTCTGTTTTTAGGAAGGCCTGGATTGCTATATACTTCCCTCTTATGACTGCCTTTGCCGAATCCTAGAGGTTTTGGGCTGTGGTGTTATCATTTTTATTTGCTTCTGTGTAATTTTTAATTTCCTCTTTAACTTCCTGGCTAGCCCATTAATTCTTTAGTAGGATGTTCTTTAGTCTCTGAGTGTTTGTTTTATTTCCAATTTTTTTTTGTAGTTGATTTTGAGTTTCATAACATTGTGGTCTGAAAATATGCACGGTATGATTTCAATCTTTTTGTACTTCTTGAGGGCTGATGTGTCCCAATATATGTTATATTCTGGAGAACGTTCTATGTGCACTCCAGAAGAATGTGTATTATGCTGCTTTAGAATGAAATGTTCTGAACATATCTGTGAAATCCATCTGGTCCAGTGTGTCATTCAAAGCCATTTTTTCCTTGTTGATTTTCTGTTTACATGATCTGTCCACTGCTATAAGGGGTTTTGAAGTCCCATACTATTGTGGTATTATCAATGAGTTCCTTTGTTAGTGATTAATTGATTTATATATTTAGGTGTCACCACGTTGGGGGCATAAATGTTAGATCATCTTGGTGGATAGACCCCTTAATTATGATATAATGCCCTTCTTCATCTCTTGTTACAGTGTTTATTTTAAAATCTAGATTGTCTGGGGGCGTCTGTGTGGCTCAGTCAATTAAGCGTCCGATACTTGGTTTCATCTCAGTCATGATCTCATGGTTTGTGGGATTGAGCTCCAGCACAGAGCTTCTCAGCACAGAGCCTACTTGATATTCTCGCTCCCTTTCTGTGCATCTCCCCCACTCGTGTGCTCTCTCTCTCTCTCAAAACAAATAAATAAACTTAATAAAATCTAGGTTTTCTGATGTTAGTATGGCTACTCCAGTTTTCTTTTGGCAACCATTAACATGATAGATGGTTCTCTGTCCCCTTACTTTCAATCTGAAGGTGTCTTTAGGTCTACAATGGGTCTCTTGTAAACAGCATATAGATGGATCTTGTTTTCTTATCTATCCTGTAATCCTCTGTCTTTTGATTGGAGCGTTTACTCCATTGACATTTAGAGTGAGTACTGAAAGATATGAATTTATTGGCACAGTGTTATCTGTAGATTTCATGTTATCTGTAGATTTCGTATCTGTGGTGGTGTATTCTGGGGAGCTGTTTTTAATATTAATTTTCTTTCTTTCTTTCTTTCTTTCTTTCTTTCTTTCTTTCTCTTTAAGCTTTTTATTTTAAGTCCAATATAGTTAACATACAGTATTTTATTAGTTTTAGATGTACAATATAGTGATTCAACCATTCCATACATTAAGACAGAGTGCATATCATGATAAGTGTACTCTTAACCCTCTTGACCTATTTCACCCATCCTCCCATCTGCCTCCTTTCTGGTATGCATTATTTTAAATGATTAACCTCAGCTAAAGTTATTAGTTTTTTTGAAAAATATTTTTTACTTGAAGCATGCTTCAGAATACATGGTTATAAAAATACATATAAAACATTCCATTTAAGAAAAATAGAATACACAATTTTTTTTCAAGCACACACAAAGGAATCCCCTAGTTAAATCACATAAAAAAAGACATAACAAATATTACAAATTTAAGAAGAATGAAATCATACCAAGAATATCTTCCAGGAACAATCGTACAAAACTAAAGAGCAATAATAAAACAAAGCTGGAAAATATACAATGTAAATATTAAATATTTAGTATATAAATATGAAACAACACAGTACTGCACAAGCAGTGGGCCAAATAAGAAATCTAATGGCAAATCAACATGTGTCTCAAAACCAAAGAAAAAGAAAACAATATTCCAAAACATATGGGATGCAGCAAAAGCAGATGTTAGTGTGAAGTTTTTGCCATAAATGCTTGTGTTAAGAAAAAAGTTCAGGGGTGCCTGGGTGGCTCAGTTGGTTAGATGGCTGAGTCTTGATTTTGGCTCATGTCATGATCTCACTGTGAATTTAAACCCTGTATTGGGTTCTGCGCTGATAGTGTGTGGTCTGCTTGGGATTCTGCATACCTCTTTCTCTCTGCCACTCCCCCACTTCCTCTTTATCTCTCTCTCAAAACAAATAAAAATAGACTTAAAAAAAAGAGAAATTTAAACAAACAGCTTACTATCACACAACAAGGAACCAAAAGGTAGAAGCAGCTTAAATTCAGTAGAGAAAGGAAATAACAAAGAAAAATCAGAAATAAAGAACAGAATAAACAATAAGATAACATTGAAAGTGATGATCAGTTTTTCCAAAAAATAAACAAAATTGACAATGCTTTAACTACATTAACCGAGAAAAAAGAGAGAAGACTCAAATGAGAAATGGAAGAGAAATCAATACAACAGATAACCACAGAAATACAAAGTGTGATAACAGATTAGTATAAATAATTATATACTGACAATTCATATAACTTAGAAAATAATGCAGATAGTTTCTCAAAATGCGCGTTATCAAGATTGAATCATGGATGAAGCCAAGAAATAGGAAATCATCTTAGACCAATAATAGAATGAAATTTGAATTAGGAATCAAAAATCTCCCAGCACAGAAAAGCACAAGACCACATGATTTCATTGGTCATTTCTAACAAACATTAAAAATAATGACAATCTTTATCAAAATCTTACAAATAATGGAATAGGGGGGAACAGATTCAAAATCATTCCATGTAGCCGGTAATGCCCCGATACCAGAACAGGATAAAAACAATACAAGATCAAAAAAGTCTAGTTTGTCTGATCTAAGTATTGCCACTGTGGCTTTCTTTTGGTTTCTATTTGCATAATAGATGTTTCTCCACTCTCTCTAGGTCTAGAATAAATCTCCTATAGGCAGCATACAGTTGTTGGGTCTTGTTTTTTTGTTTTTTTTCATTCATTCTTTCTGACAACCTATGTCTTTTGATTGGAGCATTTTAGTCCATTTCCATTCAAAGTAATGATTGATATATAGGTACTTATTGGCATTTTATTACTTATTTTGTCATTGTTTCTGAATATTTTCTCTGATTCTTTCTTTCCTTTGTCACTTTTGATCTCTCCTTTCCACTCAAAGAGTCCCCTTTAATATTTATTGCAGGGCTTGTTTAGTGATCACCAACTCGTTTACTTTTTGTTTGTCCGGGAAACTCTCTCTCTCTTATTCTGAATGAAAGCGTTGCTGGATAGAGTATTCTTAGTGGCTGATTTTTCCAATTAAGGATTTTGAATATATGTCATGCCACTCTTTTCTGGATTGTCAAGTGTCTTTTGAGAAGTTTCCAGCTAGCTTTGTGGGTTTTCCTTTGTAATTTGAGTTCTTTTATCTTGCTGCTTTTAAGATTTTTCTTTTATCACTATATTTTGAAAGTTTAATTAGAATATATCTTGGTGTTGCCCTGCTTTTGTTGATTTTGATGGGAATTCTCTGTGCCTCCTGGATTTGAATGTCTGTTTCCTTGCCAAGTTTAAGGAAGTTTTCAGCTCTTTAACTACACTTTCTGCCCCCTTTCTCTCTCTTCTTCTTCTGGGACTCCTATAATATGAATGTTATTACATTTGATGGGATCGCTGAGTTCCTTAAGTCTGTTCTTGTGATCCATAATTCTTTCTCTCTTTTGTTCAGCTTCATTATTTTCCATTATTTTCTCTTCTATATCACTTATTCATTCTTCTGTTTCTTCCAGCCTGCTGTTCATTTCATCAAGCCTGTTTCCTATCTCATTTATTGCATTCTTCCTCTCTGATTGATTCTTTTTTAATTCTTTTATTTATGTGGTAAGGGTCTCCCTGATGTCTTCCATTCTTTTCTCAAAACTAGTGAATATCCTTATGATTGTTGCTTTACATTCTCCATTAGGCATGTTACTTATATTGGTTTCACTTAGATCACTGGTTGTGACCTTATCTTGTTCTTTCATTTGGGATGAATTCCTCCATCTTGGCATTTTGTCTGAGAGTCTGCCTTCTTCTCTGTTAGAGAAGCCATTATGTCTCTTGCTCCTTAAAGTAAAGACCTTGTGAAGATGAGGTCTGTAGAAGCTTCAGGGAGTGCCTCTAATTTGTGCTGCATGTACTCTGCTGTTGTGTTTTGGCTGCTCTGTCCTTCAGGCCAGTCACTTTCAGAGGCTCTCCTTGCCTTCTATGGGCAGCATTTGGTCCCTGGAATGAATGTGTTGAGTTTAACTAGGTGTTCTCTGGTATTATTGTGAAATGAGACCTGACACCAGCTCCACGAGAACTGAGGCCCTGCAGAATCTCTATGGGATGCCTGGGTGGCTCAGTCAGTTAAGCATCTGACTTTGGCTCATGTCATGATCTCATGGTTCATGGGATTGAGCCCCGCTTTGGGCTCTGTGCTGACAGCTCAGAGCCAGGAGCCTGCTTCTGATTATGTGTCTCCCTCTCTCTCTGTACCCTCCCCCACTCACACTCTGTCTCTCTCTCAAAAATAAATAAATATTTAAAAAATAAAGAACTCTCTGGTCAGGAGATGTGGTGGCTTGTGCTGGGCTTCTGGGATGGGCCTGCCACATTGGGGATGAGGCAAGCTTGTCTGAGAAGGACCATCCTGCCAGAGCACAGTGGGGGCGTAGCTTGGTGAGGCAAGTTAGGCAGCCAGAGCCCATGTGGTGCTGTTTCCCATAGGTGTGTCTGTGTTATGCTGAGGGGAGGAGGAGGGAAATGTCACTGGCCAATTTCTTAGTTCCTGAAGAGGTGTCTTCCTGAATACTTATAGAAGTACTGATTATCTTACAGGGGTTCGATATATTTTAAGGATTTATTATAATTTAACATAATGGTCTGAGTATATACACTTCTTTCAGAGAAACAAGAGGGAGATTAATTATTTAAAATATTGGTGTATTTTGTGGCCCTGATGCAGATGAAACTTAAGCCAAAGGAAACCTAGAATTAGACATACACATAAAAACAAAACATTATAGGTATAAGATGTAATGTTTTCCTAAGAGTCCATTGCTAGTCTATTTTTGGTGTGCTTATTATTGAAGTTAGCAAATGACTTAATATTTCTCCTAATGTTATTAGTTAAAGATTCTTGCCAAGAGTAAGAACAAACTTTGCAAATACAAGAGTAATGGGTGAGGTGGCCAGACTGTGTACATCAGGGCCACAGAACTTATGTTCTCTCTGTGGACACTTAATGTGGGCTAGTGAACTGTTTCTGGGGGCATCTGTGAAGGAGATTTGTGTGGATGAAAGGACACTGACAGTTTCCTACATCACATTATATGTTATGTGAGGCATTTCTGTGTTGTTCTGAGTGGGAAAGTAAGAATTATCTAGTGACTCCTCCTCTTCACATTTCAATAATTATGAAGTGTCAGAGGAGAAAATATTATTTAAGTTAAAAAAATTAATGTTTATCTATTTTTGACAGAGTGAGAGAGACAGAGAGAGCATAAGCAGGGGAGAGGCAGAGAGAGAGGGAGACACAGAATTCAAAGCAGGCTAGAGGCTCTGACCTGTCAGCACAGAGCCCAATGTGGGGCCCAAACCCACAAACCATGAAAGTCAGATACCAAACCACTGAGCCATCCAGGTGCCCCCAGAGGAGAAAATATTATTATATATGTGATTGATTACAATTATTAAATAATGGGGTCTTAAAATTTTTTTAAATGTTTAATTAATTTTTATAGAGAGACAGAGTGCAAGCAGGGGAGGGGCAGAGAGGGAGACATAGAATCTGAAGCAGGCTCCAGGCTCTGAGATGTCAGCACACAGCCAAACGTGGGCCTCGAATCCACAATCCGCGAGATCATGACCTGAGATGAAGTCGGATGCTTAACTGCTTAACTGACTGAACCACCCAGGCACCCTAAATAATGGGGTCTTTAGAGAAAGTTATCAGATCACTTAAAATATCAATGTTCAATTAAAAAGTCATCACATTTTGCCATAAAAAGCTAACTAATATATTATGATAATTGGAAGTGAAAAGATTTATTCATTTTCTGAAATTCACTACATAAAAATTTACATATCTACATTTGTCAAAATTTACATAAATTCCATGATTCTATAGATAGGTCTAAGTCAAATCCCAACGAATCTCAAGCTAGTCATTGAGATTGAGATAGTCTTGGAGTAAATTTTTCATGAATGAATAAGTAGTGAATAATACTGTTTTATTACCTTTTAAATCCTTTAATTTGTTTCTTCTTACTTCCTTGTATAATGATAAAGAAGAAATAAATAACAAAGACCCTTTATTCAAGATACTGATAAATGTTTGTATGACATCACAAGGGATTTGACGTCCAAAATCATTATTTATACATTATGATTTTATATGCTCCCCACAATGTAAATGAAATCATCCATTCAGGTCTATATTTCTGAAGATGAAAGCACTATCATAGAAAATAAAAACTAGATAAAACCCTTCCTATGGGTTTTTAGCATAAATAATATGCATTCAAGTGTATATTTAGAGCCCTTTTGTGTTATATTACAAACAAAAATAAAAATTTCTAATGACCCTTTTCTCTGAAGATATGCCAATGATTGGAGTCATAAAAGAGCTAAGTAGGATGGGTATAGTATTGTTTGCATCCACAGAACGTTCATATACAGCAACTATTCTATTAATTCTCTCTGTGATCTAGGAATTTCTTGCCTCAGTAGAAATTAAAAACAGATTCTCACCAACAGTGCATGAATATTTGTTTTTCTCCACATCCTCACCAACACTTGTTATTTCTTGAGTTTTTGAATTTAGCCATTCTCACAGGTGGAAACTGATCTCTTACTGTGGTTTTAATTTGCATTTCTCTGATGTTTAGTGATGTTGAGCATATTTTCATGTGTGTTGCCTATGTATTCATCTTCTTTGGAAAAACACTTATTAAGGTTCTCTGCCCATTTTTAAATCAGATTGTTTGTCTTGGTGTTGAGTTGTGTAAGTTCTTTATATATTTTGGATATATCATTTGGATATTTCTTCTCCCATTCATTAGTTTGCCTTCTTGTTTTGTTGATTGTTTCCTTTGCTGTGGAAACCATTTTAATGTTGCTGTAGTCTCAATAGTTTAATTTTGTTTTTGTATCCCTGGTCAGAGGAGACATATTTCAAAAAATGTTCTGTGGCTGATGTCGGAGGAATTACTGTCCTCATGCACTATTGGTGGGAATGCAAACTAGCACAGCCACTGTGGAAAAAAATATGGTGTTTCCTTGAAAAATTAAAAATAGAATTACTGTATGATCCAGTAATTCCAGTAAAAATGCTAATTTGAAAAGATATAGGCACCCTCTGTTTACTGCAGCATTATTCACAATAGCCAAGGTATGGAAGCCACCAAAGTGCCAAATGATAGATGAATGGATAAACAAGATGTGGTATATAAACACAATGGAATATTACTCAGCCATAAAAAGAACAAAATCTTGCTGCAAAATCCACCATAACATGGTTGAGTAAGAGCATGTAATGCTAAGTGAAATAAGTCAGTCAGAGAAAGACAAAGACCGTATGATTTCACTCATATGTGGAATTTAGGCATCAAAGCAAATGAACAAACAAAGAAAAGAAAGAGATAAAAAAATAGACTCTTAAGTATAGGGAATTAGTAATTTCTAGAGGGGAGGTGAGTGAGGAGATGGGTGAAATAGATAAAGGGGATTGAAAGTACACGTGATGAGCATTGATAAATGTATAGAATTGTTGAATCACATTGCATACCTAAAACTAATATAACACTGTGTGTTTATTGCACTTGAATAAAACAAGGAAAGACAATTAGAAAATGTTTTTCATTGTCTTATCCAGGGTAATACGATTCTATGACTTTTGGCCCCTCTTTGATTTTGTAGATTCACGGTCAATCTCACCAGCTTCCTCAATGCATTCTTCATGTCCTTGTTCCGCAGGGTATAAACGAGAGGGTTAAGACTTGGAGTGATGATCGTGTAAAAGAGGGTGAGGAACTTTCCCTGGTCTTTGGAGGCACTGTTACCTGGTTGCAGGTACATGTAGATAATAGTTCCATAGAAGATGGACACGACAGTGAGATGAGATCCACAGGTATTAATTGCTTTTTGTTGGCCTTCTTTTGACTTTATTCTCAGCACAGCTTTGGCGATGTAGCCATAGGATATAAGAATAAGGCCGAGTGGTGTAAGGACAATGACAATGCCCAAAGCAAAAACAGACATTTCAACTGTTGTGGTGTCTATACATGCTATCTTGACCATAGCTGGCAACTCACACAAGAAATGGTCTAGAAGGTTGTTTCCACATCGAGGCAAATTCAGGGTGAGTGTACATAATAATACAGAAACAGCCAAACTAATGCTCCAGACTGTGATTATCATCTTGAGACAGAGATGTGGGTTCATGATTACCAAATAATGCAGGGGCTTACAAATAGCTGTGAAACGATCATAGGACATAACAGCGAGGAGGAGACACTCAGTGGAACCCAACCACATGTAAACGTAGAGTTGAGCGACACAGCCCACATAGCTGATGGTCTTGTCAGGTCCCCACAAGTTAACGAGCATCTGAGGGATGATGCTGGTTGTGAAACATAGATCCAGGAAAGATAGGTTCCTGAGGAAAAAATACATCGGTGTGTGGAGATGGGAATCCAGGAGAGATGCAAGGATGATGGCCGTGTTACCCACCCACGTAATGAAGTAGAAGAGAGTGACAACTCCTGATAGGACCATCTCCAGTTTGGGATGGTCCGAGAAGCCGAGCAGAATAAAACCGTGCAGAGAAGTGTGATTGTTTTGGCCCATAGTCCTTCAGTGTCCAAATCCTAGAGTGAGAAAAGCAGAAGGAGGTGAAGGAGGATGGGGATGAGGATGAGGAGGAGGAGCAGGAGGAGTAAGAGAAGGAGATGGAGGAGGAGAAATTGTCAGTACAGACCACATAACTAAAGGGAAAGAATTTATGCTAATAATTAAAAAATAATGGGTGAAAGTAAATATTATAGCCAAGTAATCTGGTATTTGTTGTAGATCATTTTATGGTGTTGGATTTAATATTATATTTTTATCTAGGTGAGCTTGGAAAATTTAGTCCTAAAGTCAAGGTCTGAAATTTGTCACATATAAATTTGCAAGTTTGAAAAGGATCTGTTTCTAAAGTGATGTGACCCTGATTCTCTACCAATCTTATTCTCTTGATATAGTGAACACATTCTTTCTTTGGTCAGCAAATTTACCTATAAAATGTAATTATTTTGCAATATCAGAATGAGGAAAAAAAGTGTTCCTCTTCTTTCATATCTTAGTGGTAGCACCGTTGGTGTCCCAGTTTCTCATGTAGGAGACATGGCCTTTTATCCTAGGCACCTTTATGTCTCTCATCCCAATACCTAACTTATCACTGAAATGGTAAATTTTAATGCAAGTTATAATTTAACTATCCTCTCACTTTAAAGAAGCTTCCACAATCACTCTGGTTTTCTAAACCACTGTTGTCTCTTTTCTAAAAAAATTTTGAAATGTTTATTTGTTTTTGAGACAGAGACAGAGCATGAACCAAGAGAGGCAGAGATCAAGGAAGAGATGGTATCTGAAATAGGCTCCAGGCTCTGAGGTGTCAGCAGAGCCAGATGTCGGGCTCAAACCCACAAACCCTGAGATCATGACTTGAGCCCGTGTAGGATGCTTACCCGACTCAGCCACCCAGGTGCCCCCATTGTCTCTTTTCTAGACTCTGGCAGCTGTCTTCACTCCTTTCATCCAGACTTTTTTCTTTGTTTGTTTGTTTACATTGTCACGAGATTCAGTAAAACCAATCACATCATCGATGTACTTATAATTTGCTGGCCCCTTTCCATTACATTGAAGAAATACTCTGATTCTTTAAGATTCCTGGATGGACATACACGAGGCCTCATTCTCATCTCAGAAGTCACTTTACACACATGGACTCCTGGCCTCCTCCCAGTTCGACATGTCAAACTCATTCCCATCGGAAGCCCTGGGAACCCTTCCTCTTTTTTGGACTTCTACTTGTTCTGCAGTTCTGCTCATTCTCTTGTCCAGCCCGATGTTTCGTGCTTAAAGAGGGCTACTGTGAACCTATCTATTTTTGGTCTGATATCGTATATCATGAATAGGGGGATCTGCAGACAGCCAGTGTATCCTGAAGCCTAAAAGCATAGGAAGAGTTTTCCTTCACTTCTGGCCTCAGATTTCTCATTGTGAAAATAAGGAAAACAACACTTCTTGGGGTCAAGATTAACTGAATCATAAATCTGCTTAGAGCATAGCACATCTCCATAAATATTAGTTACTACAATCGTTATAAGAAGAAATTATAATGTACCATGTAGGTAAAAGTTTGACAGCCTCCCATGATAGTTTGTAATCTTGAAGAAAGTGTGCCTGATGTCTATTGCTCCCCGCTCTCTCCATGCTGCCTAAAACATTCCCCCGATACCTTTCTCTCCAAGTATCTGTGTATCTATGTATCCGTCTATCTGTATCTATCTACCACTTGCCTTTTCTCACATATTAATACATAATTTTTTGAAGAAAATAACAACTATAATTCTATGTATAGCAGTGTAAAATCACTTAAAGTTTTTAGTTAGCATTTTTTTTTACATTAAAATCGTATGCTGGTGTTTTTGAAGTTACCTGAATGAGAGGAGAAAAGGTGGCAGACAAGTGGAAAAGATCCATAGTTTATATAGTAACAAATAACAGGTACATTCAGTTTGGTGAAAAATAATTTAAGACATTAGTTTCTATTCTAAGGAATAATGAGCTCAGCCTTATTCAGTAGTGTGATACAGGTAGAGTTCCTGTAGACATGCATGAGGATATCAGAACAGCCCAAATTTTTAACAATTGAACAGATTATTGGTAGTCCTCCATAGTGTGGTATCACTGAATATAAAAATACAACTTCTTAGTGCCTGAAGCCATAGTAACATCCAGAAAGCTTCTATTAAAAAATAATGGGAGCACTTGGGTGAGTCAGTCAGTTAAGCCTCTGACTTTGGCTCAGGTCATGATCTCACAGTTCTTGAGTTCAAGCCCTGTGTCGGGCTCTGTGCGGGCAGCTTGGAGCTTGGAGCCTGCTTCAGAGTCTGTGTCTCCCTCTCTCTCTGCCCCTACTCCACTCATATTCTGTATCTGTTATTAAAAAAAAATAAAAAAATAACTAAGAGTGGCGTCTGTGTGGCTTAGTCAGTTAAGTGTCTGACTCTTGATTTCAGCTCGGGTCATGATCCCGGGGTCAAGCCCCACATCAGGCTCTGTCCTGGGCATGGAGCCTGCTTGAGATTCTCTCTCTCTCTGCCCCACTCTTCCTTTCATGCTTTCTCTCTCAAAAAATAACCAAGAGAAAATACATATTGAAAATTAACAATTAAATATCAAACTGATGCCCCTTTGTCCCTTTGTGTGTGGTTGTAGATATAGTACAAATATATATAGTATGCTATTTGTTATGTTATTTCAAATCTGTTTCCTGGATATTATGAAGAAAATACCTCAATCTGAGGCCATTATTCAAAAGTAGAAATGTTTTGAAGCAACTGATTATACTGGCTAAGATAGTTATTTTGAGAGAGTCATTTGGTGATTCCCTCGAATTAACTTTCCAAGGGGTGCCTGGGTGGCTCAGTCAGTTAAGCGTCTGACTTTGGCTCAGGTCATGATCTCGTGGTTTGTGGGTTAAAGTCCCACATCAGGCTCTGTGCTGACAGCTTGGAGCCTGGAACCTGCCTGGATTCTGTGTCTTCCTTTCTCTCTGACGCTCCCCCCACGCGCTCTCTCTCTCTCTCAAAAATAAATAAACAACAACAACAAAAAAAGAATTAGCTTTTCAAGAATCATGATTGAAGCTTGGATTCTCCCACAAACTTAGTTGGATAAAAGAAAAACATAATTCTGAAATATATTGCACACTGTCACACATCTTTATAGGTCTATAATGTCTAAGCAGAGAGGTAAATAAATAATACTTATTTACATCGACAGACAAGTTGGTGTGTGTAATAGTGCCTGACTTCTGAATAAGACACAACCTCAGTTAAAATTATATGAAAGGAAAAATGAAAAGTCTTTGAAAATGAAAGTCAATGTCATGCTGTTAATTCCTTAGCTCCTTCCATTATCACTATGGCTTCAAAGATTAATTCAGGAAAGGGAAATATCCTTCTGCCAATTAAAATCCTGACATTGGAAGTCTTCAAATAATTTTTCATGCACACCATGAGATATAGAGACAGATCTGATTCCTTCCCATGTGCACAGTCCTCTTGCATAAAATATTGTATTTCAGTCCTTCATTTCCAATTTAACCTACATTTCCCCATTACATTTCTGCTGGATCAAAATGTCTGAAATCACACATCAAGAAAGAGTTTCATGTCCTCCTCTTCTAGTGGAGAATAGATTTAATCTTCCATAATAGAGCTTAAAAGGGAGAATTTCTCTGAAGAGATTTACAATATTGATTTATTGTATAAGAATTCTGAAAGAAAACCAGAGGAATCAGTGCATATAACTCTAAGTCCAGTTTCCCTTACCTCCCCCAATTGTTTTACCAACCCAGACACGCTCTTTTCCAAGAGAGATTGAAGATGGACGTTACTATGATCCAGAGACAGTTCTCCCGATATACTGCTTCTTGACCAGTGAGGAGCCCACAATGTGTGGAAAAGCTAAGCACGTGCTGTCCAGCACTGCTGCCCCTTCATGTCTTTCCTGCAGCGTGGCTGTGAATTCTGTGAATTCGCTGTTCCCCAAGCAGGTTAAAAACTCATTCTGGACAGGAGGACTCCACCTTCTTGAACACGTGACTTCAGGTAAGGTGATGAAACCTGTAGCAGATTCTTGCTACTCATTCTGACTGAAAAAAACCTGCAGGGTCACCTGGGTGGCTCAGTCAGTTAAGCGTCTGACTTTGGCTCAGGTCATGATCTCATGGTTTGTGGGTTTGAACCCCGTGTCAAGCTCTGTGCTGACAGCTCAGAGCCTGGAGCCTCCTTCAGATTCTGTGTCTCCCCATCTCTTGGCCCCTTCCATGCTCATGCTCTGTCTCTCTCTGTCTCTCAATAATAAACAAACGTTACAAAAATAAAAAAACCCTGAAAATAGGTCTTTGTCCTAGAGGCACATTATAAAAGCATTAATTCAGATTAAGAAGTGAACAAAATTTCCCAGTGTTGCCTGAAAGTCCAGATCACAAAGAAAGATTTCCTAAACCACTGACCTGCATCCAGTTGATGCCTGTTACGTGGTGGAGAAAAAGCAGTTCATGAAGAGGTTGGAGAATTAGACCGTATCCCGATGTTTCATTTGGAGAAATGTAATAAATGGAAAAGTTATGCCAATATGAAGGAAAGCTATAGGATACTGAAATGAGATACTGTATATTCAGAATTTTTTCTCTGGGTAGTAAAAGTGTTACAGATAAAATTCGCTGCTAAATGTGCATTTCAAACACTAGAATTACAGTAGATGTTAACTTATAAGATTACTTATTTATTGTCAAGTTATGTAACATACAGTGTTGTTTTGGCTTCAGGGGCAGAACCCAGTGATTCATCTCTTACATATGACACCCAGTGCTCATCCCAAGTGTCCTCCTTAATCCCCATCACCCATTGAGCCCACTCTACTATCCACCCCCCATCAACTCTCTTATTGTTCTCTGTAGTTAAGTGTCTCTTATGATTTGCCTCACTCTCTATTTTTTGTTTGTTTGTTTTGTTTTACATAATTTATTGTCTAGTTAGTAACATTGTCTAATTAGGCTTTGGGGGTAGATTCCCGTGATTCATCGCTTGCATACAACACCCAGTGCGCATCCACCCCCCATCAACTCTCTTATTGTTTTCTGTACTTGAGTCTCTTGTGATTTGCCTCTCTCTCTCTCTCTCTCTCTCTTTTAAACATAATTTATTCTCTAGTTAGGTAGCATACATTGTATGCAGTGTGCTCTTGACTTCGGGGGTAAATTCCCGTGATTCATCGCTTATATACAACACCCAGTGCTCATCCTAACAAGTGCCCTCCTCAATGCCCATCATCCATTTTCCCCTCCCGCATCAATCCTCAGTTTGTTCTCTGTATTTAAGAGTCTCTTATGGTTTGCTTCCCTCCCTCTCTGGTTGAAACTTCTTTTCCCCTTCCCTTCCCCCATGTTCCTCTGTTAAGTTTCTTAAGTTCCATCTATGAGTGAAAACATATATCTGTCTTTCTCTGACTGACTTATTTCATTTAGCATAATACCCTCCAGTTCCATCCACATTGTTGCTAAAGGCAGGGTTTCATTCTTTCTCACTGCCAAGTAGTATTCCATTGTATGCCTAAACAACATCTTCTTTATCCATATGTCAATGGGTGGAAATTTGGGCTCTCTCCATAATTTGGCTCTCATTGATAACACAGCTATAAACATTGGGGTGCATGTGCCCCTTCAAATCAGCATTTTAAAAAATCTGTCAGGTAAATTCCCATCAGTGCAATTGATGGGCCGTAGGGTAGTTCTATTTTTAATCTTTGGGGGAACCTCCACACTGTTTTCCAGAGCAGCTACACCAGTTTACATTCCCACCAACAGTACAAGAGGGTTTCTGTTTCTTCACCAAGCACCTGTTGTTTCCTGAGTTGTTAATTTAGCCACTCTGTCTCAATGTGGTTTTGGTTTGTATTTCCCTGATGATGAGTGACCTTGAGCATCTTTTCATGTGTCTGTTGGCCATCTGGATGTCTTCTTTAGAAAAGTGTCTATTCATGTCTTCTGCCCATTTCTTCACTGGATTACTTGTTTTTTTGGTGTTGAGTTTGGTAAGCTCTTCATAGATTTTGGATACTAACCCTTTATCTGATATGTCACTTGCAAGTAACCTTTCCTATTCCATCTGTTGCCTTTTAGTTTTGTTGATTGTTCCCTTCACTGTGCAGAAGATTTTTATCTTGATGAGGTCCCAATTGTTCATTTTTGCTTTTATTTCCCTTGCCTTCAGAGACGTGTTGTGTAAGAAGTTGCTGCAACTGAGGTCAAAGAGGTTGCTGCCTGTTTTCTCCTCTAGGGTTTTGATGGCTTCCTGTGCTGCATTTAGGTATTTCATCCATTTTGAATTTATTTTTGTGTATGGTGTAAGAAAGTGGTTTAGTTTCATTCACCTTCATGTTGCTGTCCAGTTCTCCCACACCATTTGCTAAAGAGAGTGTCTTTTTCCATTGGATACTCTTTCCTGCTTTGTCAAAGATTAGTTGTCCATACATTTGAGGGTCCAATTCTGGTTTATCTATTCTGTTACATTGTTTTATGTGTCTGTTTTTGTGCCAATACCATACTGTCTTGATGATAAAAGCTTTGTAGTAGAGGCTAAAGTCCGGGATTATGATGCCTCCCGCTTTGGTTTTCTTTTTCAACATTAGTTTGACTATTTGGTGTCTTTTGTAGTTCCACATAAATTTCAGGATTGTTTGTTTTAGCCTTGAGAAGAATGCTGGTGCAATTTTGATTGGGATTGCATTGAATTGTAGACTGCTTTGGGTAGTATTGACATTTTAACAATATTTGTTCTTCCAATCTAAGAGCATGGAATGTTTTTCCATTTCCTTGTGTCTTCTTCAATTTCTTTCATAGGTTTTCTATCGTTTTCACATACAGATATTTTAAATCGTTGGTAAGGTTTATTTTTTGGTATGTCATGGTTCTTGGCACAATTGTAAAGGATTGATTTCTTGATTTCTCTTTCTTTTGCTTCATTATCGGTGAATAGAAGTGCAACCGATTTCTGTTCATTGATTTTTGTATCTTGTGACTTTGCTGAATTCATGTATCAATCCTAGAAGCTTTTTGATGGAGTCTTTTGGGTTTTCCATGTCACCTGAAAAAAGTGAAAGCTTGACTTTTCTTTGCCAGTTTGGATGCATTTTATTCCATGTTGTTGTCTGATTGCTGAGGCCAGGACCTCCAACACTATGTTAATCAACAGTGATGAAAGGGGACGTCCTTGTCATGTTTGCTGTCTCAGGGTGAAAGCTCTCAGTTTTTTCCCATTTGAGGATGAAATTAACTGTGGGCCTTTCATATATGCCTTTTATGATGTTAAGGTATATTCCTTCGATCCTGACTACTTGAGGGCTTTTACTAAGAAATGATGCTATATTTTGTCAGATGATTTTTCTGCATCTATTGACAGGATCATATGGCTCTTATCCTTTCTTCTATTAATGTGATGTATCACATTGATTGATTTGCAAATATTGAATCATCTCTGCATCCAGGAACAATTCCCAGTTGGTCGTGGTGAATAATTCTTTTCATATACTGCTGAATTTTATTTATTAGTATCTTTTTGAGAATTATTGCATCCAGGATCATGAGGGATATTGGTCTGGAATTCTTCTTGATAGGGTCTTTGTCTGGTTTTGGAATTAATGTAATGCTGGCTTCATAAAATGAGTATGGAAGATTTCCTTCCATTTCTATTTTTTGGAACAGTTTGAGAAGAATAGGTGTTAACTTTGCTTAATTGTCTGGTAGAATTCCCCTGGGAAACCATCTGGACCAGGACTCTTATTTTTTGGGAGCTTAAATTTTTTTTAAAAATGTTTCTTTATTTTTGAAGAGAGAGAGAGAGACAGAGTGTGAGAAGGGAAGGGGCAGAGAGAGGAAGACACAGAGTCTTAAGCAGGTTCCAGGCTCTGAGCTGTCAGCACAGAGCCCAACACAGCGCTTGAACCCATGTACCATGAGAACATGACCTGAGCCAAAGTTGGATGCTTAACTGACTGAGCCACACAGGCGACTCTGTGGGGAGATTTTTGATAACTGATTCAATTTCTCGCTGGTTATATGCCTGTTCAAATTCTATATTTCTTCCCATTGGAGTTTTTGTAGTGTGTGAGTGTCTAGGAATTTGTCCATTTCTTCCAAATGGTTCAGTTTTTTGGCATATAATTAAAAATTTTTGTTTATTTATTTTTGAGAACGAGTGAGTGGGGGATGAGCAGAGAGAGAGGAAGACACAGACTCCGAATCAGGCTCCAGGCTCTGAGCTGTCAGCCCAGAGCCCAATGTGGGGCTCGAACTCAAGAGCTGTGAGATCATGACCTGAGCTGAAGTCGGATGCTTAACCGGCTGAGCCACCCCGGTGCTCCTGTTGGCATATAATTTTTATAGTATTCTCTAATAATTATTGATATTTCTGTGGTGGTAGTTGTGATGTCTCCTGTTTCATTATGATTTTATCTCTTTGGGTCCTCCTTTCTTGAGAAGTGTGATTAGGGGTTTATCAATTTTGTTTATTCTTTCAAAAAAACCAGCTGTTAGATTCATTGATCTGTTCTACTATTTTATTTTTATTCTATATCATTTATTTCTGCTCTCATATTTATTGTTTTCCTTTTTCTGCTGGATTTAGCTTAATTTACTGCTGCTTTTCTAGCTCCTTTAGGTGTAAGGTTAGGTTGTGATTGGGACCTTTATTGCTTCTTGAAATAGACATGCATTGCAAAGTATTTTCCTCTTAGAACTGCATTTGCTGCATCCCGACAGGTTTGGACGGTTGTGTTTTCATTTTTATTTGCTTCCATGCATTTTTAAATTTCTTCTTTGATTTACTGATTAACCCATTCATTCTTTAATTGGATGTTCTTTAACCTCCATGTATTTGGGGGCTCTCCAAATTTTTTCTTGTGGTTGAAAGTCTCATAGTGTTGGGATCTGGAAATATCCACGGTATGATCTCAATCTTTTTGTACTTTTTGAGGGCTGTTTTGGGACCCAGTATGTGATCTGTTCTGGAGAATGTTCCATGTGCACTCAAGAAGAATGTGTATTTTGCTGCTTTGGGATGAAAACTTCTGAACATATCTGTTAAGTCCATTTGGTTCAGTGTGTCATTCAGAGCCAGTGTTTCCTTATTGATTTTCTGCCTAGATAATCTGTCTGTTGCTACAAGTGGAGTATTAAAATCACCTATAATTACAGTATTATTATCATCAATAAGATTGCTTATGTTTGTGTCTAATTGATTTATATATATGGGTGCTATCATGTTAGGGGCATATTTATAATTGTTAGCTCTTCTTGATGGATAGACACCTTAATTATGATATAATGCCCTTTTTCTCTTGTTACAGTCTTTTTTTTTGAAATCTAGATTGTCTGATAGAAGTATGTATACCCCAGATTTATTTTGCCATCCACTAGCATGATAGATGGTTCTCCATCCTCTCACCTTCAATCTGCAGGTTCCTCAGGTCTGAAATGAGTCTCTTTTTTTTTCTTTTTTACATATGAAGTTTATTGTCAGATTGGTTTCCATTCAACACCCAGTGCTGATCCCAACAGGTGCCTTCCTCAATACCCATCACCCACTCTCCCCTCCCTCCCACTCCACATCAATCCTCAGTTTGTTCTCAGTTTTTAAGAATCTCTTATGTGTTGACTCCCTCCCTCTCTAACCTTTTTTTTTCTTCCCCTTCCCCATGGTATTCTGGTAAGTTTCTCAGGATCCACATAAGAGTGAAACATATGGTGTCTGTCTTTCTCTGTATGACTTATTTCACTTCGCATAACACTCTCCAGTTCCATCCATGTTGCTACAAAAGGCCATATTTCATTATTTCTCATTGCCACATGGTATTCCATTGTGTATATAAACCACAATTTCTTTATCCATTCGTCAGTTGATGGACATTTAGGCTCTTTCCATAATTTGGCTATTGTTGAAAGTGCTGCTATAAACATTGGGGTACAAGTGCCCCTATGCATCAGCACTCCTGTATCCCTTGGGTAAATTCCTAGCAGTGCTGTTGCTGGGTCATAGGGTACATCTATTTTTAACTTTTTGAGGAACCTCCACAATGTTTTCTAGAGCGGCTTCACCAGTTTGCATTCCCACCAACAGTGCAAGAGGGTTCCCGTTTCCCCACATCCTCACCAGCATCTATAGTCTCCTGATTTGTTTATTTTAGCCACTCTGACTGGAGTGAGGTGATATCTGAGTGTGGATTTGATTTGTATTTCCCTGATGACGAGGGACATGAGCATCTTTTCACGTGTCTGTTGGCCATCTGGATGTCTTCTTTAGAGAAGTGTCTATTCATGTTTTCTGCCCATTTCTTCACTGGGTTCTTTGTTTTTCGGGTGTGGAGTTTGGTGAGCTATTTATAGATTTGGAATACTAGCCCTTTGTCCGATATGTCATTTGCAAATATCTTTTCCCGTTCCGTTGGTTGCCTTTTAGTTTTGTCGATTGTTTCCTTTGCAGTGTATAAGGTTGTTATCTTCATGAGGTCCCAATAGTTAAGTTTTGCTTTTCATTTCCTTGCCTTTGGGGATGTGTCAAGTAAGAAATTGCTGCGGCTGAGGTCAGAGAAGTTTTTTTCCTGCTTTCTCCTCTAGGGTTTTGACAGTTTCCTGTCTCACATTCAGATCCTTTATCCATTTTGAGTTTATTTTTGCGAATGGTGTGAGAAAGTGGTGTAGTTTCATCCATCTGCATGTTGCTCTCCAGTTCTCCCAGCACAATTTGTTAAAGAGACTGTCTTTTTTCCATTGGATATTCTTTCCTGCTTTGTCAAAGTTGAGTTGACCATACTTTTGTGGGTCTAATTCTGGGGTTTCTATTCTATTCCAATTGGTCTATGTGTCTGTTTTTGTGCCAACACCATGCTGTCTTGATGATTACAGCTTTGTAGTTGAGGCTACAGTCTGGGATTGTGATGCCTCCTGCTTTGGTCTTCTTCCAAATTACTTCAGCTATTCGGGGTCTTTTGTGGTTCCATATGAATTTTAGGATTGCTTGTTCTAGCTTCAAGAAGAATGCTGGTGCAATTTTGATATGGATTGCATTGAATGTGTAGATAGCTTTGGGTAGTATTGACATGTTAACAATATTTATTCTTACAATCCATGGGCATGGAATGTTTTTCCATTTCTTTATATCTTCTTCAATATCCTTCATAAGCTTTCTATAGTTTTCAGCATACAGATCTTTTACATCTTTGGTTAGGTTTATTCCTAGGTATTTTATGCTTCTTGATGCAATTGTGAATGGGATCAGTGTCTTTATTTGTCTTTCTGTTGCTTCATTGTTAGTGTATAAGAATGCAACGGATTTCTGTACATTGATTTTGTATCCTGCAACTTTGCTGAATTCATGTATCAGTTCTAGCAGACTTTTGGTGGAGTCTGTTGGGTTTTCCATGTATAATATCATGTCATCTGCAAAAAGTGAAAGCTTGACTTCATCCTTGCCAATTTTGATGCCTTTGATTTCCTTTTGTTGTCTGATTGCTGATGCTAGAACTTAATGTTAAAGAACAGCAGTGAGAGTGGACATCCCTGTCGTGTTCCTGATCTCAGGGAGAAGGCTTTCAGTTTTTCCCTATTGAGGATGATATTAGCTGTGGGCTTTTCATAAATGGCTTTTATGATGTATAAGTATGTTCCTTGTATCCCGAGTGTCTTGAGGGTTTTTATTATGAAAGGATGCTGAATTTTGTCAAATGCTTTTTCTGCATGGATTGAAAGGATCATATGATTCTTATCTTTTCTTTTATTAATGTGATGTATCACGTTGATTGATTTGCGAATGTTGAACCAGCCCTGCAGCCCAGGAATGAATCCCACTTGATCATGATGAATAATTCTTTTTATATGCTATTGAATTCGATTCGCTAGTATCTTGTTGACAATTTTTGAATCAAT
Organism: Panthera uncia; assembly: GCF_023721935.1. NCBI lineage: Eukaryota > Metazoa > Chordata > Mammalia > Carnivora > Felidae > Panthera > Panthera uncia. The sequence goes on along the minus strand of NW_026057581.1, from coordinate 1,328,016 downwards.
ATTCATCAGGGATATTGGCCTTTAGTTCTCTTTTTTTGCTGGGTCTCTGTCTGGTTTAGGAATCAAAGTAATGCTGGCTTCATAGAATGAGTCTGGAAGTTTTCCTTCCCTTTCTATTTTTTGGAATAGCTTGAGAATGATAGGTATTATCTCTGTTTTAAATGTATGGTAGAATTCCCCTGGGAAGACAACTGATCCTGGACTCATATTTGTTGGGAGATTTTTTTTTTTAATTTTTTTTTTAATTTTTAATTTTTTTATTTTTTTAATTTTTTTTTAAATTTTTTTTATTTTTTAATATATGAAATTTACTGTCAAATTGGTTTCCATACAACACCCAGTGCTCATCCCAAAAGGTGCCCTCCTCAATACCCATCACCCACCCTGCCCTCCCTCCCACCCCCCATCAACCCTCAGTTTGTTCTCAGTTTTTAACAGTCTCTTATGCTTTGGCTCTCTCCCACTCTAACCTCTTTTTTTTTTTTCTTTTTTTTTTTTTTCTTCCTTCCCCTGTTGGGAGATTTTTGATAACTGATTCAATTTCTTCGCTGGTTATGGGTCTGTTCAAGCTTTCTATTTCTTTCTGTTTGAGTTTTGGAAGTGTGTGGGTGCTTAGGAATTTGTCCATTTCTTCTAGGTTGTCTAGTTTGTTGGCATATAGTTTTCCCAAGTATTCCCTGATAATTGCTTGTATTTCTGAGGGATTGGTTGTGACACTTCCATTTTCATTCATGATTTTATCTATTTGGGTCATCTCCATTTTGTTTTTGAGAAGTCTGGCTAGAGGTTTATCAATTTTGTTTATTTTTTCAAAAAACCAACTCTTGGTTTCATTGATCTGCTCTACATTTTTTTTAGATTCTATATTGTTTATTTCTGCTCTGATCTTTATTATTTCTCTTCTTCTGCTGGTTTTGGGGGGTGTCTTTGCTCTTCTGCTTCTATTACCTTTAGGTGTGGTGTTAGATTTTGTATTTGGGACTTTTTTTGTTTCTTGAGATAGGACTGGGTTGCAATGTATTTTCCTCTCAGGACTGTCTTCGCTGCATCCCAAAGCGTTTGGATTGTTGGATTTTCATTTTCATTCATTTCCATATATTTTTCACTTTTTTCTCTAGTTGCCTGGTTGACCCATTCATTCTTTAGTAGGATGTTCTTTAACCTCCATGCTTTGGGAATTTTCCAGGCTTTTTCTTGTGGTTGATTTCAAGCTTCATCGCATTGTGGTCTGAAAGTATGCATGGTATGATCTCAATTCTTGTATACTTATGAAGGGCTGTTTTGTGACCCAGTATGTGATCTATCTTGGAGAATGTTCCATGTGCACTCGAGAAGAAAGTATATCCTGTTGCTTTGGGATGCAGAGTTCTAAATATATCTGTCAAGTCCATCTGATCCAGTGTATCATTCAGGGCCCTTGTTTCTGTATTGATCCTGTGTCTAGATGATCTATCCATTGTTGTAAGTAGAGTGTGAAAGTCCCCTGCAATTATCACATTCTTATCAATAAGGTTGCTTATGTTTGTGATTAACTGTTTTATATATTTGGGGGCTCCCGTATTCAGCGCATAGACATTTATAATTGTTAGGTCTTCCTGATGGATAGAGTCTGTAATTATTATATAATGCCCTTCTTCATCTCTTGTTGCAGCCTTTAATTTAAAGTCTAGTTTGATATAAGTGTGGGTACTCCAGCTTTCTTTTGACTTCCAGTGGCATGATAGATAGTTCTCCATCTCCTCACTTTCAATCTGAAGGTGTCCTCAGGTCTAAAATGAGTCTCTTGTAGACAGCAAAGATGGGTCTTGTTTTTTTTATCCATTCTGATACCCTATATCTTTTTTGGAGCATTGAGTCCATTTACATTCAGTGTTATTATTGAAAGATATGGGTTTAGAGTGATTGTGATGTCTGTAGGTTTCATGCTTGTAGTGATGTCTCTGGTATTTGTCTCACAGGATCCCCCTTAGGATCTCTTGTAGGGCTGGTTTAGTGGTGATGAATTCCTTCAGTTTTTGTTTGTTTGGGAAGACCTTTATCTCCTATTCTGAATGACAGAGTTGCTGGATAAAGGATTCTTGGCTGCATATTTTTTCTGTTCATCACATTGAAGATTTCCTGCCATTCCTTTCTGTCCTGCCAAGTTTCAGTACATAGGTCTGCCACTAGTCTTATGGGTCTTATGTTAGAGTGTGTTTATCTCTAGCTGCTTTCAGAATTTTCTCTTTATCCTTGTATTTTGCCAGTTTCACTATGATATGTCGCTCAGAAGATGGATTCAATTTACGTCTGAAGGGAGTTCTCTGTGCCTCTTGGATTTCAATGCCTTTTTCCTTCCCTGGATCAAGAAAGTTCTCATCTATGATTTGTTCAAGTACACCTTCAGCCCGTTTCTCTGTCTCTTCCTCTTATGGCATTCCTATGATACAGATATTGTTACATTTGATTGCATCACTTAGTTCTATAATTCTCCCCTCACACTCTTGGATTTTTTTATCTCTCTTTTTCTCAGCTTCCTCTTTTTCCATAATTTTATCTTCTAATTCACCTATTCTCTCCTCTGCCTCTTCAATCCGAGCTGTGGCCGCCTCCATTTCATTTTGCACCTCATATATAGCATTTTTTAGCTCCTCCTGACTGCTTCTTAGTCCCTTGATCTCTGTAGCAATAGATTCTCTGCTGTCCTCTGTACTTTTTCAAGCCCAGCGATTAATTTTATGACTATTATTTTAAGTTCATTTTCTGCTATATTGCTTAAGTCGTTTTTGATTAGTTGGTTAGCTGTCGCTGCTTCCTGGAGTTTCTTTTGAGGAGAATTCTTCTGCTTCATCATTTTGGATAGTCCCTGGAGTGGTGCGGAACTGCAGGGCTCTTCCTCTGTGCTGTCTGGAGTGACTTGCGTTGGTGGGTGGGGCCGCAGTCAGACCTGATGTCTGCCCCCAGCCCACCGCTTGGGCCACAGGCAGACTGGTGTGTACCTTATCTTACTGTCTCCTAGGGTCAGGACACACTGTGGAGTGGTGTGGCCCCTGTCTGGGCTACTTGCAAACTGCCAGGCTTGTGGTGCTGCTTCGATGGGATCTGGCGTATTAGCCGGGGTGGATCTGCAAGGTGCAAAGGGGCGGGAGGGGTAGGCTCAGCTCGCTTTGCCTTTGGTGGTCCGCTGGGGGAGGTGCCCTCTGGCACCGGGAGGGAGGCAGACCTGTGGGAGGGATGGATCCGCAGAAGCACAGCATTGGGTGTTTGCATGGTGCAAGCAAGTTCGTGATGGGAACTGGTTCCCTTTGGGATTTTGGCTGTGGGATGAGTGAGGGAGATGGCGCTGGTCAGCGCCTTTGTTCCCCGCCAAGCTGAGTTCTGTCTTCCAGTGCTCAACAACTCTCCCTCCCGGTATCCTTTAGCCCTTCCGGTCTCCGAGCAGAGCTGTTGACTTATAACATTCCAGATGTTAAGTCCCACTGGCTGTCAGAACATGCTCTGTCTGGCCCCTCTGCTTTTGCAAGCCAGACTCAGGGGTTCTGCCTTGCCGGGTGGGCTGGCTGCCCCTCCACTGCCCTGGCTCCCTCCCGCCAGTTCGTGTAGCATGCACCGCCTCTCTGCCCTTCCTACCCTCTTCTGTGGGCCTCTCATCTATGCTTGGCTCCAGAGAGTCCGTTCTGGTAGTCTTCTGGCAGTTTTCTGGGTAAATTAGGCAGATGTGGGTGGAATCTAAGTGATTAGCAGGACGAGGTGAGCCCAGCGTCCTCCTACGCCGCCATCTTCCCAGAAGCTCTCTTTGGTGAGATTTTAAATGGGATTGATTCCTTGATATCTCTCTTTGCTGCTTCAGTATAGGTTTATAGAAATGCAACTGATATTTATACATTGATTTTACATCCTGTGACGTTGCTGAATTCATGTATCAGCTCTAGTAGTTTTTGGTGGAGTCTTTGGGTTTTCCATGTAGAGTATCATGTTATCTGTGAAGAGTGAAAGTTTGAATTCTTTCTTGCCTATTTGGATGCCTTTTATTTCTTTTTATTGTCTGATTCCTGAGGCTTGGTCTTCCAGTACTATGTTGAACAACAGCAGTGAGAAGGGACATCTCTGTTGTGTTCCTGGTCTTAGTGGGAAAGCTCTCAGTTTTTCCTTATTGAGGATGATATTAACTGTGGATTTTTCCTATGTGGCTTTTATGATGTTAAGACATGTTCCTTCTATACCGACCTTCTTGAGGGGTTTTATCAAGAAAGGATGCTGTTTTTTCAAATGCTTTTTTTTGCATCTATTGACAGGATCATATGGTTCTTATCTTTTTTTCTCTTAATGTAATGTGTCATGTTGATTGATTTATGAATATTGAACCAGCCCTGCAGCCCAGTAATGAATCCCATTTGATCATGGTGAATACTTCTTTCATGTACTGTTGAATTAAATTTCTAGTTTCTTGTTGAGAATTTTTGCATCCAGTTTCATCAGGGATATTGGTCTGTAATTCTCCTCAGTGGGGTTTTTATCAGGTTTTGGATCAAGGTAATGCTAATTTCATCGAATGAGTTTGGAAGTTTTCCTTCCATTGCTAGTTTTTGGGACAGTTTGAGGAGAATAGGTATTAACTCTTCTTTTAATATTTGTTAGAATTCCCCTGGGAAACCATCTAGCCCAGGAATCTTATTTTTGGGAATTTTTTAAAAAAATATGAAATTTACTGTCAAATTGGTTTCCATACACACCCATTGCTCATCCCAACAGGTGCCCTCTCCAATATTATGTTTAATTTCTTTTTTTTAATTTCATTTTTTATTTTTTAAAATTTGCATCCAAATTAGTTAGCATATACTGCAACAATGATTTCAGGAATAGATTCCTTAGTTCCCCTTACCCATTTAGCCCCTCTCCCCTACCCAAACCCCTCAAGTAACTCTCAGTATGTTCTCCATATTTATTAGTCTCTTTTGTTTTGTCCCCCTCCCTGTTTTTATATTATTTTTTTCCCCTTCCCTTATGTTCATCTGTTTTTTCTCTTAAAGTCCTCATATGAGTGAAGTCGTATGATTTTTGTCTTTCTCTGACTGACTAATTTCACCTAGCATAATACCCTCCATTTCCATGCACGTAGTTACAAATGGCAAGATTACATTCTTTTTGATTGCCGAGTAATACTCCATTGTGTGTGTGTGTGTGTGTGTGTGTGTGTGTGTGTGTGTATTTTTCTTTATCCATTCATCCATCGATGGACATGTGGGCTCTTTCCATACTTTGGCTATTGTTGATAGTGCTGCTGTAAACATGGGGGTGCCTGTGTCCATTCAAAACTGCGCACCTGTATCCTGTGGATAAATGCCTAGTCGTGAAATTGCTGGGTGGTAGGGTAGTTCTATTTTCAGTTTTTTAAGGAACCTCCATACTGTTTTCCAGAGTGGCTGCACCAGCTTGCATTCCCACCAACAATGCAAAAGAGATCCTCTTTCTCCACATCCTCGCCAACATCTGTTGTTGCCTGAGTTGTTAATGTTAGCCCTTCTGACAGGTGTAAGGTGTATCTCATTGTGGTTTTGATTTGTATTTCCCTGATGATGTGTGATGTTGAGCATTTTTTCATGTGTCGGTTGGCCATCTGGATGTCTTCTTTGGAGAAGTGTCTATTCATGTCTTTTGCCCATTTCTTCACTGGATTCTTTGTTTTTTGGGTGTTGAGTTTGAGAAGTTCTTTATAGATTTTGGATACTAACCCTTTATCTGATATGCCATTGGCAAATATCTTCTCCCATTCTGTCGGCTGCCTTTTAGTTTTGCTGATTGTTTCCTTCGCTGTGCAGAAGGTTTTTATTTTGATGAGGTCACAGTAGTTCATTTTTGCTTTTGTTTTTCTTGCCTCTGGAGACATGTTGAGTAAGAAGTTGCTGCAGCCAAGGTCAAAGAGGTTTTCGCCTGCTTTCTCCTTGAGGATTTTGATGGCTTCCTGTCTTACATTGAGGTCTTTCATCCATTTTGAGTTCATTTTTGTGTATGGTGTAAGAAAGTGGTCCAGGTTCATTCTTCTTCATGTGGCTGTCTAGTTTTTCCAGCACCACTTGCTGAAGAGACTGTCTTTATTCAATTGGATATTCTTTCCTGCTTTGTCAAAGATTAGTTTGCAATACGTTTGTGAGTCCATTTGCGGGTTCTATTCTGTTCCATTGGTCTGAGTGTCTGTTCTTGTGCCAGCACCATACTGTCTTGATGATTACAGCTTTGTAGTATGGCCCGAAGTCCAGGATTGTGATGCCTTCTGCTTTGGTTTTCTTTTCCAAGATCTCTTTGGCTATTTGGGGTCTTTTCTGGTTCCATACAGATTTTAGGATTATTTGTTCTACCTCTGTGAAGAATGCTGGTGTTACTTTGTTAGGGATTGCATTGAATAAGTAGATTGCTTTGGGTAGTATTGACATTTTAAAAATATTTGTTCTTCCTATCCAGGAGCATGAAATCATTTTCCATTTCTTTGTGTCTTCTTCCATTTATTTCATAAACTTTCTATAGTTTTCAGTGTGTAGATTTTTCACCTCTTTGTTTAGATTTACTCCTAGGTATTTTATGGTTTTTGGTGCAATTGTAAATGGGATCTATTCCTTGATTTCTCTTTCTGTTACTTTATTTTTGGTGCATAGGCATGGAACCGATTTCTGTGCACTGATTTTATATCCTGAAACTTTGCTGAATTCATGAATCAGTTCTAGCAGTTTTTTTTGGTGGAATATTTAGGGTTTTCCATATACAGTATCATGTCATCTGTGAAGAGTGAACGTTTGACCTCTTCCTGGCCAATTTGGATGCCTTTTATTTCTTTGTGTTTTCTGATTGCAAAGGCTAGGGCTTACAATACTATGTTGAATAACAGTGGTGGGAGTGGCCATCCCTGTCTTGTTCCTGACCTTAGGAGAGAGCTCTCAGTTTTTCCCCATTTGGATGATATTAGCTTTGGGTCTTTCATATATGGCTTTTATGATCTCGATGTATGATCCTTCTATCCCTACTTTCTTGAGGGTTTTTATCAAGAAAGGATGCTGTATTTTGTCAAATGCTTTATCTGCATCTATTGAGAGGATCATATGGATCTTGTCCTTAATTTTATTGATGTGATGAATCACATTGATTGTTTTGCAGATATTGAACTAGCCCTGCATCCCCGGTATAAATCCCACTTGGTTGTGCTAAATAATTTTTTTAATGTATTGTTGGATCCAGTAGCTAATATCTTGTTGAGGATTTTTGCATCCATGTTCATCAGGGAAATTGGTCTATAGTTCTCCTTTTTAGTGGGGTGTTTGGTTTTGGAATCAAGGTAATTCTGGCTTTGTAGAAAGAGTTTGGAAATTTTCCTTCCATTTTTATTTTTTGGAACAGATTCAAGAGAATAGGTGTTAACTCTTTAATCATTTGATGGAATTCCCCTGGAAAGCCATATGGCCCTGGACTCTTGTTCTATGGTATATTTTTGATTACTAATTCAATTTACATACTGGTTATGAGCCTGTTTATATTTTTTATTTCTTCCTGTTTCAGTTTTGGTAGTGTATATGTTTCCAGGAATTTGTGCATTTCTTCCAGATTGCCTATTTTATTGGCATCTAATTGCTCATAATATTCTCTTATTATAGTTTTTGATTTCTGTTGTGTTTGTTGTGATCTCTCCTCTTTTATTCTTGATTTTATTTATTTGGGTCCTTTCCTTTTTCTTCTTGATCAAACTGGCTAGTGGTTTATCAATTTTGTTAATTCTTTCAAAGAACCAGCTTCTGGTTTCATTGATCTGTTCTAGTGGTTTTTTGTTTGTTTGTTTGGTTTTTTTTTGGTTTCAATAGCATTAATTTCTGCTCTTATCTTTATTATTTCCTGTCTTCTGCTGGTTTTGGGCTTTATTTGCTGTTCTTTTTCCGGCTCCTTAAGGCGTAAGGTTAGGTTGTGTATCTGAGATCTCTCTTCCTTCTTTAGGAAGGCCTGGATTGCTATATACTTTCCTCTTATGACTGCCTTTTCTGCATCCCAGAGGTTTTGGGTTGTGGTGTTATCATTTTCATTGGCTTCCATATACTGTTTAATTTCCTCTTTAATTTCTGGTTAGCCCATTCATTCTTTAGTAGAATGTCCTTCAGTCTCCAAGTATTTGTTACTTTTCCAAATTTTTTCTTGTGATTGATTTCGAGTTTCATAGCGTTGTGGTATGAAAATATGCATGGTATGATCTCGATCTTTTTGTACTTGCTGAGGGCTGATTTGTTTCCCAGTATGTGGTCTCTTCTGGACAACTTCCATGTGCACTGGAGAAGAATGTGTACTCTGCTGCTTTAGGATGAAATGTTCTGAATATATCTGTGAAGTCCATCTGGTCCAGTGTGTCATTCAAAGCCATTGTTTCCTCGTTGGTATTCTGTTTAGATGATCTGTCCTTTGCTGTGAGTGGGGTGTTGAAGTCTCCTACTATTATGGTATGACTATCGATGAGTTTCTTTATATTTGTGATTAATTGATTTTTATATTTGTGTACTCTCACATTTCACGCATATATGTTTACAATTGTTAGGTCTTTTTGGTGGATAGACCCCTTGATTATGATATAATTCCCTTATGCATCTCTTGATACAGTTTTTATTTTAAAGTCTCGATTGTCTGATATAAGTATGGCTACTGTGGCTTTCTTTTGTTGACCATTAGCATGATAGATGGTTCTCCATCCCCTTACTTTCAATCTGAAGGTGTCTTTAGGTCTAAAGTGGGTCTCTTGTAAACAGCATATAGATGGATCTTGTTTTCTTATCCATTCTGTTACTGTATGTCTTTTGATTGGAGCATTGAGTCCATTAGTGTTTAGAGTGAGTACTGAAAGATATGAATTTATTGCCATTATGATGCTTGTAGAGTTGGAGTTTCTGGTGGTGTTCTCTGGTCCTTTCTAATCTTTGTTGCTTTGGGTATTTATTTATTTGTTTATTTATTCATCTTTTCTCCTCTCAGGGAGTCCCCCTTAAAATTTCTTGCAGGGCTGGTTTAGTGGTCACAAACTCCTTTAATTTTTGTTTGTCTGGGGAACTTTTTATCTCTCCTTCTATTTTGAATGACAGCCTTGGTGGATAAAGAATTCTTGGCTGCATGGTTTTCTGATTCAGTACATTGAATACATCCTCCCACTCCTTTCTGGCCTGCCAAGTTTCTGTGGATAGGTCTGCTGCAAACCTGATCTGTCTTCCCTTGTATGTTAGGGACTTTTTTCTCTTGCTGCTTTCATGATTCTCTTCTTGCCTGAATATTTTGTGAATTTGACTATGATATGCTGTGTTGATGATCGGTTATTGTTGAATCTAATGTGGATCCTCTGTGCTTCCTGGATTTTGACCTCTGTGTCTTTCCCCAGGTCAGGAAAGTTTTGCACTATGATTTGCTCACATAACTCTTCTACCCCTATTTCTCTGTCTTCCTCTTCTGGGACTGCTATGATTCTGATGTTGTTCCTTTTTAATGAGTCACTGATTTCTCTAATTCTTAAGTCGTGCTCTTTTGCCTTAATCTCCCTCTTTTTATCTGCTTCATTATTCTCCAGAAGTCTGTCCTCTATATTGCTGATTCTCTGTTGTGCCTCATGCATCTTTGCTGCTGCAGCATCCATCCATGATTGCAGCTCAGTTATAGCAGTGTTTATTTCATGCTGACTAGTGTTTACTTCTTTTATCTCTGCAGAAAGGGATTCTAGTCTGTTTTCAACTCCTGCTAGTATTCTTATTATCGTGATTCTAAATTCTGGTTCAGACATCTTGCTTGTATCTTTTGGTTAAATCCCTGGCTGTCGTTTCTTCATGCTCTGTCTTTTGGAGTGAATTCCTTCATTTCATCATTTTGAAGGGAGAAAAGGAATTAATGAGGTAGAAAAATTAAAACTAAAAAATATTAAAATTAGAAATTTAAAACACAGACTCACACACACACACAAATGAATAAATGATGCTATATCCTAGGTATGTTTTGGTCTGGGTGTTGAAAGTGGTTTGATAGATTAGAGAAAAGAGGGGGGAAAAAGGAAATCATTTGAGAATTTGAAAAAATGAATACACTGAAGTAGACTAAAATGAAATAATGGAAGTAAAATAGAATTTGAAAAAAATCCACACAGAAGTAAACAATATAGTAGAAAAAAATTAATGAAAAATATTTTAATAAAAATTAAAAATAAAAATGAGTTTTTTTCTTTTTCTGAAGAGAAAAAAGAAAAAAAAATGAAATCATTTGAAAATTTGAAAAGTGGAATACAGTGTAGTAGACTAAAATAAAATGATAGAAGTAAAATAGAATTTGAAAAAATTTCCATAAAAGTAAAACATACAGTGAAACAAATTAAGGAAAAATATTTTTAATAAAAATTGAAAATAAAAAGATTTTTTCTCTTTCTGTATTCAAGAAAAAAAGAAAGGAAAAAGAGAAAAAAAATGGAAATCGTTTGAACATTGGAAAAAATGAATACAGTGGAGTAGACTAAAATAAAATGATGGACGTAAAATAGAATTTGAAAAAATTTCCATAAAAGTAAAACACATAGTGAAACAAATTAAGGAAAAATATTTTTAATAAAAATTGAAAATAAAAAGAAATTTTTTTCTCTTTCTGTATTCAAGAAAAAAAGAAACGAAAAAGAGAAAAAGAAAAAAATGGAAATCGTTTGAACATTGGAAAAAAAAGAATACAGTGGAGTAGACTAAAATAAAATGATGGACGTAAAATAGAATTTGAAAAAATTTACACAAAAGTACAAAATATAGTAAAAAATATTAAAGAAACATATTTTTAATAAAAATTGAAAATAAAAATGAATTTTTCTCTTTCTGTATTCAAGAAAAAGAAAAGTTGTGAAAAAGAGAATAAAAAGAAAATTGAATAGATGGACCTGCTAACAGATTGAAATACGACTGAAATTATTTCGTTTTCCCCTAGTCAGTCTATGAAGCGCTTTATAGTCCATAAACTAACCAGGCGGTGAGACTTGTGTTCTTGAAGAGCGAGGTTGGCCCAGTTGGGCAGGGCTTAGCGTAATGGCTCCGTTCTCCACTAGATGGCGCTGTTAGCCTACTGGGATGGATTGTTGTGTTGTTCATAGGTGCCTATGCGCATGTGCTGGAACGGTGAAAATGACGCCACCCAGCTACCCAATCTCTAGTATCGGAACTCTGTTCTCCCCAATCAGCAATCATGCACCTGTCCTTTGTCTTCAGCTATCATCCATTCCCTGCTTTTTCACTGTCTGTGGCCAAGCCCCAGGCAGTACCTCTCCCCTGAGTTTTGTCTCAGATGTGGCTGTTTTCCCCAGCCCCTGGCTTCTGAAGGACTGTGGCTTTGACCCGATCCACCCCTCTGTGGAGGGTCTCACTGAGCAATGGCCAAATGCCAGCTGCTCCCAGGAATGCTTGTGGGACCGTGATGCTGCTGGTGCCCTGAGACTGTGGCCAGGTGCCATCCTGCCCCAGAAAAAGTTCATGAGATAGTGTAGCAGCAGCTTTTCAGGGATTATGGAAAATTAAAACACACATCTGTCACCAGGCTTCACCCTTAACGACCTTGTTCCAGCATAAGGGAATGTGGCTATTTTCTGGGGTCTGCTGGGACCAGGTGGCTTCAACAGTCTCTACCAAATGTCCTTCCAGCAGTGGAACTGCTTTTCCCTCTGTGGTCCAAGAACCTCCTGGACCCCACTCTTTTCCTGGGGATTCACCCTTCCCACCAGAGCACTGCCAGGTATCAAGCTGCAGAGTTGCAGACTATTTGCTCCCCTTGTTTACAGTTTTAATGGAATTTAAACCCTCTCCTTTCTCCTCTCTCCCTTTTTAGTTTAGTCCTTGTGGCTGTTTCCAATTTTCCACTTTCTCTCAGCTTCTTTTGGGGAGGGGTGCTTTTCCTGTATTCCGCCCCCCCCCCATCTCCATCCTCTCACTGCATGAAAGTACCTCCCTGCCCTCCACGTCTTCTCACTCCCCAAGTTCACCTCTCTGCACTGTGTACCTGCCGAATTCTGTGGTTCAGGTTGTGCAGATTGTTGTGTTAATCCTGAAATCAGTTTTCTAGTTGTGCAGGATGGTTTAGTGTTGGTCTGGATGTATTTCATGGATGTGAGACACACACAAAACTTCCATGCTGTTCTTCCATCTTGGGTCCCTCCTAAGGTTTTTATGTTAATTTCAATATAGTTAACATACAGTGTTTTATTAGTTTCAGGTGTATAAAATAGTGATTCAACAATTCAATACATGATGACATAGTGCTCATCATGGTAACTGTACTCTTAATCCCTTTTACCAATTTCACCCATCCTACCACCCACATCCCTTCTGGTATGCATTATTTTAAATGAGTATTCTCAGCTAAAGTTATCATTTTTTTTTTTTTTTTTTTTTCAACGTTTATTTTATTTTTGGGACAGAGAGAGACAGAGCATGAACGGGGGAGGGACAGAGAGAGAGGGAGACACAGAATCGGAAACAGGCTCCAGGCTCCGAGCCATCAGCCCAGAGCCCGATGCGGGGCTCGAACTCACGGACCGTGAGATCGTGACCTGGCCGAAGTCGGACGCTTAACCGACTGCGCCACCCAGGCGCCCCAAGTTATCATTTTTTAAAATAAGAACATTTTTACTTGAAGCATACTTCAGAATACATGGTTCTAAAAGATACATATAAAATATTCCTTCCAAGAAAAATAGAATACACATTTTTTTGCAAGCACACACACAAGAATTCCCTGGTTAAATCGCATAAAAAAAGACATAAATATTACAAATTTAAGAAGAATGAAATCATACCAACTATATCTTCTAGCCACAATGGTACAAAACTAAAGTACAATAATAAAACCAAGCTTGAAAATCTACAATATAAATCATAAATATTTAATATGTAAATATGAAACAACACACTACTGCACAAACAATGGGCCAAATAAGAAATCAAATGGCAAAGCAAAATGTGTATGAAAACAAAATAAAAAGAAAGCAAAGTATTCCGAAACATATGGGATGCAGCAAAAGCAGATGTTAGAGTGAAGTTTTTGCTATAAATAGTTGTGTTAAGAAAAACAGTTCAGGGGTGCCTGTGTAGCTCAGTTGGTTAAGTGGGTGACTGGATTTCAGCTCTGTTCATGATCTCATGGTTTGTGAGTTTGAGTTCTGTACTGGGCTCTGTGTTGATACTACAGAGCCTGCCTGGGATTCTGCCTCCTTCTCTCTATGCCCCTCCCCCACTTGCTGTTGCTTTCTCAAAATAAATAAAAATAAACTTAAAAAAGAAAAAAAATTCAAATAAACAACTTACCATCACACCACAAGGAACTAGAAACAGTATAAACTTGGCTGAAATTCAGTAGAGGAAGGAAATAACAAAGAAAAACCAGAAATAAAATAGAGACCAGAATAAACAATAAGATAACTTGGGAAGTAATGACCAGTTTTTCAAAAAACAAAACAAAACAAAATTGGCAATGCTTGAGCTACATTAATAAAAAAGAGAGAAGACTTGAAAATTAAAATGGGAAATGGAAGAGAAAATACAACAGATAACCAGAGAAATACATAGTGTGATGACAGATTAGTATCAGATAACTTAGAAAATAACCCAGATAATTTCCAAAAATGCAGAGGTTACCAAGATTGAATCAAGGATCTTGAAGCCTAGAAATAGGAAATTATCTTAGACCAATAAGAAGAATGAAAGTTGAATTAGGAATTAAAAATCTCCCAGCACAGAAAAGCACAAGACCACATGATTTCATTGGTGATTTCTAACAAACATTAAAAACAGTTTAATGACAATCTTTATCAAAATCTTACAAATAATGGAATAGGGGGAACATATTTAAAGTCATTCCATGCAGGCAGTACTACCGTGATACCAGAGCAGGATAAAAACAATACAAGATTAAAAAAGTCTTGTCTGATATAAGTATTGCCACTCTGGTTTCTTTTGGTTTCTGTTTGCATAATAGATGTTTCTCCACTCATATCCAATCTGCACATGTCTTAGGTCTAAAATGAGTCTCCTGTAGGTAGCATACAGATGGGTCTTGATTTTTTCATCCATTCTGACAACCTATATCTCTCTTTTTTTAACTTTAAAAATTTTTTTAAAGCTTTATTTATTTTTGAGAGAGAGAGATGGAGACAGAGCATGAGTGGGGGAGGAACAGAGAGAGGGAGACACAGAATCTGAGGCAGACTCCAGGATCCAAACTGTCAGCACAGAGCCCAACACGGGGTTCGGACTCATGAATCCTGAGGTCATGACCTGAGCTGCAACCGACTGAGCCACCCAGGCTCCCCTCCTTTTTTAAATTTTTAAAATTTAATGTTTATTTCCAAAAGAGAGAGACAGAGCACAAGCGGGGCAGGGGCAGAGATTGAGGGAGACACAGAATCTGAAACAGTCTCCAGGCTCTTAGCTGTCAGCACAGAGCCTGATGCGGGTCTCAAACTCATGAGCCGTGAGATTATGACATGAACTGAAGTCAGATGCTTAACTAACTGAGCCACCCAGGTGCCACAAACCTGTCTTTTGATTGGAGCATTTTGGTCCATTTACATACAAGGTAGTGATTGATAAGTGGGTATTTATTGGCATTTCATTATTTCTTTTGTCATTGTTTCTGGAGATTTTCTCTGATCCTTTCTTGCTTTTGTCATTTTTGGTCTCTCCTTTCCACTCAAAGAGTTCCCTTTAATATTTCTTGTAGGGCTGGTTTAGTGGTAACCAACTCCTTTGGTTTTTGATTGGGAAACTCTTTATCTCTCCTATTTTGACTGATAGCCTTGCTGGATAGGATATTCTTGGTGGCATATTTTTCCCATTCACAGTTTTGAATATATCATGCCACTCCCTTCTGACTTGCTAAGTGTGTGTTGAGAAATTTGCAGCTGGCCTTATGGGGTTTCCCTTGTAATTTGAGTTCTTTTATCTTGCTGCTTTAAGATTTTTTATTTTATCACTATATTTTGAAAATTTAATTAGAATATGTTTTGTTGTTGGCCTGCTTGTTTTGATTTTGATGGGAGTTCTCTGTGTCTCTTGGATTGGGATGTCCGTTTCCTTCCCCAGATTAGGGAAGCTTTCAGCTCTCCTTTCTTGAACTACACTTTCTGCCCCCTTTTCTCTCTCTTATTCTTCTGGGACTTCTAAAATATGAATGTTCTTACATTTGATGCAATCAATGAGTTCCCTACAGGGAAAGCCTATTCTTGTGATCCATAATTCTTTCTCTCTTTTGTTCAGCTTCACTATTTTTCCATTATTTTCTCTTCCATATCATTTGTTCATTCCTCTGCTTCTTCCACCTGCTCTTCATTTCATCAAGCCTGTTTCCCATCTCATTTATTGCATTCTACCTCTCTCATTGATTCCTTTTTTAAAACTCTTATCTCTGCTGTACGGGTCTCCCTGATGTCTTCTATTCTTTTCTCAAAACTAGTGAATATCCTTACGATTGTTGCTTTAAATTCTCCATTAGGCCTGTTACTTACATCTGTCTCACTTAGATCACTGGCTGTTCACCCTTTCTTAATAAAAACCCTTGAGAAAGTCGGGATAGAAGGAACATACTTAAAGATCATAAAGGCCATTTATGAAAAGCCCACAGCTAACATCATCCTCAACGGGGAAAAACTGAGAGCTTTTTCCCTGAGATCAGGAACACGACAGGGATGCCCACTGTCACCGCTGTTGTTTAATATAGTGCTGGAAGTTCTAGCATCAGCAATCAGACAACAAAAGGAAATCAAAGGCATCAAAATTGGCAAGGATGAAGTCAAGCTTTCGCTTTTTGCAGATGACATGATATTATACATGGAAAATCCGATAGACTCCACCAAAAGTCTGCTAGAACTGATACATGAATTCAGCAAAGTTGCAGGATACAAAATCAATGTGCAGAAATCAGTTGCATTCTTATACACTAACAATGAAGCAACAGAAAGACAAATGAAGAAACTGATCCCATTTACAATTGCACCAAGAAGCATAAAATACCTAGGAATAAATCTAACCAAAGATGTAAAAGATCTGTATGCTGAAAACTATAGAAAGCTTATGCAGGTAATTGAAGAAGATATAAAGAAATGGAAAGACATTCCCTGCTCATGGATTGGAAGAATAAATATTGTCAAAATGTCAATACTACCCAAAGCTATCTACACATTCAATGCAATCCCAATCAAAATTGCACCAGCATTCTTCTCGAAACTAGAACAAGCAATCCTAAAATTCATATGGAACCACAAAAGGCCCCGAATAGCCAAAGTAATTTTGAAGAAGAAGACCAAAGCAGGAGGCATCACAATCCCAGACTTTAGCCTCTACTACAAAGCTGTCACCATCAAGACAGCATGGTATTGGCATAAAAACAGACACATAGACCAATGGAATAGAATAGAAACCCCAGAACTAGACCCACAAACGTATGGCCAACTCATCTTTGACAAAGCAGGAAAGAACATCCAATGGAAAAAAGACAGTCTCTTTAACAAATGGTGCTGGGAGAACTGGACAGCAACATGCAGAAGGTTGAAACTAGACCACTTTCTCACACCATTCACAAAAATAAACTCAAAATGGATAAAGGACCTGAATGTGAGACAGGAAACCATCAAAACCTTAGAGGAGAAAGCAGGAAAAGACCTCTCTGACCTCAGCCGTAGCAATCTCTTACTCGGCACATCCCCAAAGGCAAGGGAATTAAAAGCAAAAGTGAATTACTGGGACCTTATGAAGATAAAAAGCTTCTGCACAGCAAAGGAAACAACCAACAAAACGAAAAGGCAACCAACGGAATGGGAAAAGATATTTGCAAATGACACATCGGACAAAGGGCTAGTATCCAAAATCTATAAAGAGCTCATCAAACTCCACACCCAAAAAACAAATAACCCAGTGAAGAAATGGGCAGAAAACATGAATAGACACTTCTCTAAAGAAGACATCCGGATGGCCAACAGGCACATGAAAAGATGTTCAACGTCGCTCCTTATCAGGGAAATACAAATCAAAACCACACTCAGATATCACCTCACGCCAGTCAGAGTGGCCAAAATGAAGAAATCAGGAGACTATAGATGCTGGAGAGGATGTGGAGAAACAGGAACCCTCTTGCACTGTTGGTGGGAATGCAAATTGGTGCAGCCGCTCTGGAAAGCAGTGTGGAGGTTCCTCAGAAAATTAAAAATAGACCTACCCTATGACCCAGCAATAGCACTGCTAGGAATTTATCCAAGGGATACAGGAGTACTGATGCATAGGGGCACCTGTACCCCAATGTTTATAGCGGCACTCTCAACAATAGCCAAATTATGGAAAGAGCCTAAATGTCCATCAACTGATGAATGGATAAAGAAATTGTGGTTTATATACACAATGGAATACTACGTGGCAATGAGAAAAAATGAAATATGGCCTTTTGTAGCAACATGGATGGAACTGGAGAGTGTGATGCTAAGTGAAATAAGCCATACAGAGAAAGACAGATACCATATGGTTTCACTCTTATGTGGATCCTGAGAAACATAACAGAAACCCATGGGGGAGGGGAAGGAAAAAAAAAAAAAGAGGTTAGAGTGGGAGAGAGCCAAAGCATAAGAGACTGTTAAAAACTGAGAACAAACTGAGGGTTGATGGGGGGTGGGAGGGAGGGCAGGGTGGGTGATGGGTATTGAGGAGGGCACCTTTTGGGATGAGCACTGGGTGTTGTATGGAAACCAATTTGACAGTAAATTTCATATATTAAAAAATAAAAAAGAAAAAAAAAAAGAAAAAAAAAGATCACTGGCTGTGACCTTATCTTGTTCTTTCATTTGCATTTTTTCTTTCTTTTTTTAATATATAATTTATTGTCAAATTGGTTTCCATACAACACCCAGTGCTCATCTCAACAGGTGCCCTCCTCAGTGCCCATCACCCACTTTCCCCTCCCCCCACCATAAACCCTCAGTTTGTTCTCAATTTTTAAGAGTCTCTTATGGTTTGCCTCCTTTCCTCTCGTAACTTTTTTTCCCCTTTCTCCTCCCCCATGGTCTTCTGTTAAATTTCGCAGGATCCACATATGAGTGAAAACGTATGGTATCTGTCTTTCTCTGCCTGACTTATTTCACTTAGCATAACACTGTCCAGTTCCACCCACGTTGCTACAAATGGCCAGATTTCATTCTTTCTCATTTGATTTTTTCTAAGTCTGCCTTCTTCTCTGTGTTAGAAAAGTTCTTATGTCTCCTTCTCATGAAAGTAATGGCCTTAGGAAGAAAAGGTCATGTAGAAGCTTCAGGGAGTGCCTCCAGTATGTGCTTCATGTGCTCTGCTGTTGTGTTTTGGCTGCTCTATCTTTCAGGCCAGTCGTCTGCAGAGACTGTCCTTGCTTCCCATGGACAGTGTTTGGTCCCTGGTCTGAATGTGGTGAGTTTAACTAGGTGTGCTCTGGTTGGCTTGTTAAATGAGACCTGACACCAGCTCCACCAGAACTGAGGTCCTGCAGAACTCTCTGGTCAGGAGATGTGGTGGCTTGTGCTGGACTTCTGAGCGATGGGGCTTGCCACAGTGGGGCTGAGGCAAGCTTGTCTGAGAAGGACAATCCTGCCAGGGTACAGGGGGGTGCAGCTTGGTGAGTCAATTTAGGCAGCCAGTGCCCATGTGGCACTGTTTCCCATAGGCGACTCTGTGTTCATGCTGAGAGGAGGAGGAGGGAAATGTCACTGATCAGCTCCTTAGTTCCTGGAGAGGTGTCTCCCTGAATTCTTACAGACATACTGATTAACTTATAGGGGCTCGATATATTTTATGGATTTATTATAACTTAGCATAATGGTCTGAGAATATGCAATTCTTTAAGAGAAATAAGAGGGAGATTAATTATTTAAAATATTGGTTTATTTTGCAGCCCTAATGCAGGAGAAACCTAAGCCAAAGGAAAAATAGAACTAAAGACACATAAAAACAAATAATTATAGGTATAAGATATAATATTTTCCTAAGAGTTCATTGCTAGTCTACTTTTGGTGTACTTATTGAAGTTAGCAAATGACTTAATATTTATCCTAATGTTATTAGTTAAAGATTCTTGCCAAGACTAAAAATAAACTTTCAAAATACAAGAATAATGGGTGAGGTGGACAGACCTGTGTACCTCAGGGACACAGAACTTATGTTCTTTCTGTTGGCACTTTATGTGGGCTGATGAACTGTTTCTGGAGGTACCTGTAAAGGAGATTGATGTGGGTGAAAGGACATTGACAGTATCCTACATCACATTATATTTTATGTGAGGCATTTCTGTGTTCTGAGTGGGAAAGTAAAAATTATCCAGTGACTCCTCCTCTTCACATTTCAAGAATTATGAGGTGACAGAGGAAAAAATATTATATATGTGATTGATTATAATTCTTAAATGATAGGGTCTTTTAGAGAAAGGTTTCAGATCACAGAAAATATCAAAGGCCAATTAAAAGGTCATCATATTTCACCATAAAAAGCTAACTACTATATCACAATAATTGGAAATGAAAAGTTATTCATTTTATGAAATTACACTACATAAAAATGTATGAATCTACATTTCTCAAAAATTACACAAATCCATGATTCTCTAGATATCTAAGGCAAATCCTAACTAAACGCAAGCTAGTCATTGAGATTGAGACAGCGTGGAATAAATGTTTCATGAGTGAATAAGTAATGAATAAAACTGTTTTATTACCTCTAAATGCTTTAATTTGTTTCTTCTCATTGCCTTGTGTCATGGTAAAGAAGAAATAACTTCAATAACGAAGACCCATTATTCAGGATAAATGTTTGTATGGCATCAAAAGAGATTTGATGTATAATATTTGTACATTATGATGTTACATGCACCACACAAAGTAAATGAAATCATCCATTCAGGTCTATCTATATTTCTGAAGATAAAGCATTAGCATAGAGTATAAAAACTAGATAAACAAAACACTTCCTATGGGTCTTTAGAATAAATCACGTCTTCACATTTATATTTATAGCCTCTTGGTGTTATGTTAAAAACAAAAATAAAAATTCCTAATGTTCCAATTTCCCTGAAGATATGCCAGTGATGAAAGTCATAAAAGAGCTAAGTAGGATGGGTATAGTATTGTTTGCATCCACAGAATGTTCATATACACCAACTATTCTATTAATTCTCTCTATGACCTAGGAATTACTTGCCTCAGTAGAAATTAAAGACAGATTCCCACCAACAGTGCATTAGGGTTCCTTTTTCTCCACATTCTCACCAACACTTGTTATTTCTTGCATTTTTGATTTTAACCATTGTGACAAGTGTAAAAGTGATCTCTTATTGTGGTTTTAATTTGCATTTCTCTGAATCTTAGTGATGTCGAGCATCTTTTCGTGTGTGTTGCCTATCTGTTCATCTTCTTTGGAAAAACACATATTCAAGCCCTCTGCCCATTTTCAAATCAGATGATGATGATGATGATGATGATGATGATGATGATTTTTGGTGTTGAGTTGTGTAAATTCTTTATATATTTTGGATATAACATTTCAATATTTCTTCTTCCACTCACTAGTTTGCCTTCTTGTTTTGTTGATTGTTTCCTTTGCTGTTTAAACCCTTTTAATTTTGTTGTAGTCTCCATAGTTTAATTTCCTTTTGTTTTCCTTATCAGAAGAGACATATTTCAAAAAATGTTTCTCTGGCTGATGTCGAAGGAATTACTATCCTCATGCACTGTTGGTGGGAATGCAAATTGTTACAGCCACTGTGGAAAACAGTATGGAGTTTCCTTGAAAAATTAAAAAAAGAATCACCATATGATCCAGTATTCCAGTAAAAACACTAATTTGAAAAGATATAGGCACCCTCTGTTTACTGCCAAGATATGGAAGCAATCCAAGTGTCAATTGATAGATGAGTGGATAAAGAAGGTGTGGTATATGCATAATGGAATATTACTCAGCCATGAAAAGAACAAAATCATGCCACAAAATCCACCATAACATGGTTGAGTAAGAGCATGTAATGCTAAGTGAAATAAGTCAGTCAGAGAAAGACAAAGACCGTATGATTTCACTCATATGTGGAATTTAGGCATCAAAACAAATGAACAAACAAAGAAAAGAAAGAGATAAAAAATAGACTCTTAAGTATAGGGAATTAGTAATTTCTAGAGGGGACGTGAGTGAGGAGATGGGTGAAATAGATAAAGGGGATTGAAAGTACACATGATGAACATTGATAAATGTATAGAATTGTTGAATCACATTGTATACCTAAAACTAATATAACACTGTGTGTTTATTGCACTTGAATAAAACAAGGAAAGACAATTAGAAAATGTTTTTCATTGTCTTATCCAGGGTAATACGATTCTATGACTTTTGGCCCCTCTTTGATTTTGTAGATTCACAGTCAACTGTCACCAGCTTCCTCAATGCATTCTTCATGTCCTTGTTCCGCAGGGTATAAACGAGAGGGTTAAGACTTGGAGTGATGATCGTGTAAAAGAGGGTGAGGAACTTTCCCTGGTCTTTGGAGGCACTGTTACCTGGTTGCAGGTACATGTAGATAATAGTTCCATAGAAGATGGACACGACAGTGAGATGAGATCCACAGGTATTAATTGCTTTTTGTTGGCCTTCTTTTGACTTTATTCTCAGCACAGCTTTGGCGATGTAGCCATAGGATATAAGAATAAGGCCGAGTGGTGTAAGGACAATGACAATGCCCAAAGCAAAAACAGACATTTCAACTGTTGTGGTGTCTATACATGCTATCTTGACCATAGCTGGCAACTCACACAAGAAATGGTCCAGAAGGTTGTTTCCACATCGAGGCAAATTCAGGGTGAGTGTACATAATAATACAGAATTGGCCAAACTAATGCTCCAGACTGTGATTATCATCTTGAGACAGAGATGTGGGTTCATGATTACCAAATAATGCAGGGGCTTACAAATAGCTGTGAAACGATCATAGGACATAACAGCGAGGAGGAGACACTCAGTGGAACCCAACCACATATAAACGTAGAGTTGAGTGACACAGCCCACATAGCTGATGGTCTTGTCAGGTCCCCACAAGTTAACGAGCATCTGAGGGATGATGCTGGTTGTGAAACATAGATCCAGGAAAGATAGGTTCCTGAGGAAAAAATACATCGGTGTGTGGAGATGGGAATCCAGGAGAGATGCAAGGATGATGGCCGTGTTACCCACCCACGTAATGAAGTAGAAGAGAGTGACAACTCCTGATAGGACCATCTCCAGTTTGGGATGGTCCGAGAAGCCGAGCAGAATAAAACCGTGCAGAGAAGTGTGATTGTTTTGGCCCATAGTCCTTCAGTGTCCAAATCGTAGAATGAGAAAAGCAGAAGGAGGTGAAGGAGGATGGGGATGAGGATGAGGAGGAGGAGCAGGAGGAGTAAGAGAAGGAGATGGAGGAGGAGAAATTGTCAGTACAGACCACATAACTAAAGGGAAAGAATTTATGCTAATAATTAAAAAAATAATGGGTGAGGGGCGCCTGGGTGGCGCAGTCGGTTAAGCGTCCGACTTCAGCCAGGTCACGATCTCGCGGTCCGTGAGTTCGAGCCCCGCGTCAGGCTCTGGGCTGATGGCTCGGAGCCTGGAGCCTGTTTCCGATTCTGTGTCTCCCTCTCTCTCTGCCCCTCCCCCGTTCATGCTCTGTCTCTCTCTGTCCCAAAAATAAAATAAAAAAAAAAATGGGTGAAAGTAAATATTATAGCCAAGTAATCTGGTATTTGTTGTAGATCATTTTATGGTGTTGGACTTAATATTATATTTTTATCTAGGTGAGCTTGGAGATATTACTCTTAAACTCAAGGTCTGAAAGTTTTCATATGTAAATATGCAAGTTTGAAAAGGGTCGGTTTCTAAAGTGATGTGACCCTCTGATTCTCTACCAATCTTGTTTGCTTGATATAATGAACACATTATTTTTCTGGTCAGCAAATTTACCTATAAAATGTAATTATTTTGCTAATGTCAGAATGAGGAAAATAGTGTTCCTCTTCTTAGTGAGTAGCACCACTGATGTCCTGGTTTCTCATGTAGGAGATATGGCCTTTTACTCCTGACATCTTTATGTCTCTCATCCCAATACCTAACTTATCGCCGAAATGGTAAATTTTAATGTAAGTTGTATTTTAAGTATATTCTCACTTTCAAGAAGCTTCCATAGTCACTACCCTAATCGAAATCACGATCATCTCTTTTCTAGATTTTCTAGATTTTCTAGACTTTTGTAGATTTTCTAGATTTAAATTTTTTTAACGTTTATTTATTTTTGAGACAGAGAGAGACAGAGCATGAATGGGGGGAGAGTCAGAGAGAGAGGGAAACACAGAATTAGAAGCAGACTCCAGGTTCTGAGCTGTCAGCACAGAGCCCGACGCGGGGCTAGAACTCACAGACTGCGAAATCACGACCTGAGCTAAAGCTGGACGCTTAACCAACTGGGCCACTCAGGCGCCCCTGTCTTCACTCCTTTCATCCAGACTTTTTTTTTTTTTGCTTACATTGTTACACGATTCAATAAAATCAGTCACATCATCCATGTTCTTTTAATTTGCTAGCCCCTTTCCGTTTCATTGAAGAAAAACCCCAATCCATGCTTGCATGGATCTGCACGAGGCCTCATGCTCATCTCAGAAGTTGCTTTATACACATGACACATGGACTCCTGGCTTCCTCCCAGTTTGACATGTTAAACTCATTCCCATCAGAAGCCCTGGGAACCTTCCCCTTCTTTTCTGGACTTCTACCTTTGCAATCCTGTTCATTCTTTTGTCCAGCTCCGAATGTTTCTTGCTTAAAGAGGGATACTCTCAACCTATCTTTTTTTGTTTGATATCCTGTATCATGAAAAGGGGATCTGTAGAGGGCCAGTATAGCTGAGAGTTTAGAATTTTTTTTTAATGTTTATTTTTTGAGAGAGACAGAGACAGAATGCAAGTGGGTTAGGGGCAGAGAGAGAGGGAGACACAGAAGCAGAAGCAGGCTCCAGGCTCTGGCTGTCAGCACAGAGCATGACACGGGGCTCGAACTCACGAGCTGTGAGATCATGACCTGAGCCAAAGTCAGATGCTGAACCGACTGAGCCACCCAGATGCCCCTAGCTGAGAGTTTAAAAGCATAGGTAGAGAGTTTCTCTTCATGTCTCTCAGGTTATTTAGGTGTTTGCTACCGAGCCCAGAAGGGCTCAGACTTCTCATTGTGAAAATAAAGAAAACAAAACTGCTATGGGTCAAGATTAACTGAATCATAAATCTGCTTAAAACAACACTTGGAACATAGCATATCTCCATAAATATTACTTATTGCAATTGTTATAAGAAGAAATTGTACGACGTTGGTAAAAATTTAACAGCTTCCTATGGTACTTTGTAATCTTTAAGAAAGTGTGTCTGATGTCTGTTGCTCTCCACTCTCTCCATGCTGCCTAAAACGTTCCACCAATACCTGTCTATCCAAGTATCTGTGTATCTATGTATCTATCTGTATCTATCTACCATCTACCTATTCTCTCATATTTATACATAATTTCCAAACAAAATAAAAATTACCACACTATGAATAACAATGTAAAATCACATAAAGTTGTTAGGTAGCATTGTTTTTACATTAAAAAGGAGAGAAGGTGGCAGACAAGTGGAAAATATCTGTGATTTATATAGTAACAAATAGCAGGTACATTCAGTTTGATGAAAAGTAATTTAAGACATTAGTTTCTATTCTAAGGAATAATGAACTCATCCTCATTCAGTAGTGAGATACAGGTAGAGCTCCTCTAGACGTACATGAGGATGTCAGAACAGCCCAAGTTTTTAACAATTGAACAGATTATTGGTAATCCTCCATAGTGTCCTATCGCTGAGTATAAAAATACAATTTCTTACTGCTACAGCCATAGTAACATCCAGAAAGCTTCTATTAAAAAATAAGGGGATACCTGAGTGGTTCAGTGAGTTAAGCCTGGGTCTTCAACTCAGGTCATGATCTGACAGTTCTTGAGTTCAAGCCCTGCGTTGGGCTCTGTGATGACAGCTTGGAGCCTGATGCCTGCTTCAGATTCTGTGTCTCCCTCTCTCTCTCAGCCCCTCCTCCACTCATACTATGTCTCTCTCTCTCCAAAATAAATAAAAATTTAAAAAATTAACTAAGAGTGGAACCTGGGTGGCTCAGTCAGTTAAGTGTCTGACTCTTAATTTTGGCTCAGGTCATGATCCCGTGGTCAAGCCCACATCAGGCTCTGTGCTGGGGTTGAGGCCTGCTTGAGATTCTCTCTCTCTCTGCCCCACTCCCCCTTCATGCTCTCTATCTCAAAAAAAATAATTAAGAGAAAATACATATTGAATATTAAGAAGTAAATATCAAACTGGTGTCCTTATTTCCCTTTGTGTGTGTGTGTGTGTGTGTGTGTGTAGACATTGTGTAAATATATACGGTATGATATTTGTTATGCTTTTTCAAATCTGTTTCCTGGATATTATGAAGAAAATACCTCAACTTGTGGCCAAGATTCAAAAGTATACACGTTTAGAAGAACAACTGAATATACTGGCTAACATAGTTATTTTGTGAGAGTCATTTGTTGATTCCCCCAGAATTAGCTTTTCAAGGGGCACTTGGTGGTTCAGTCAGTTAAGTGTCTGACTTTGGCTCAGGTCATGATCTCATGTTTTGTGGATTTGGGTCCCACATTGGGCTCTGTGCTGACAGTTCAGAGCCTGTAACCTGCTTTGGATTCTGTGTCTTCATCTCTCTTTGCCCCTCCCCCCCCCCCACCTCGTGCTCTATCTCTCTCTCAAAAATAAATAAATGTTAAAAAAAATTAGCTTTTCAAGAATCATGATATGAGCCTGGATTCTGCCATTGACTGAGTTGCATAAAAGAAAAATATAACTCTGAAATGTGTTGCACACTGTCACACATCTTTATAGGTCTATAATGTCTGAGCAGGGAGATGAATAAAAAAAAACTTACTTATATCAACAGACAAGTTGGTGTGTGTAATAGTTCCTGACTTCTGAATAAGACAGAACCTCAGTTAAAA
Organism: Panthera uncia; assembly: GCF_023721935.1. Lineage (NCBI taxonomy): Eukaryota > Metazoa > Chordata > Mammalia > Carnivora > Felidae > Panthera > Panthera uncia. The sequence continues at coordinate 1,301,943 of NW_026057581.1, read as the reverse complement.
TTATATGAAAACAAAAATGAAAATTTTTTGAAAATGAAAGTCAATGCCATGCTGTTAATTCCTTAGCTATTTCCATTATCGCTATGCCTTTCAAAGATTAATTTAGAAAGGGGAAAAATCCTTCTGCCAATTAAAACCCTGACATTGGAAGTCTTCAAATAATTTTTCATGCACACCATGAGATTTAGAGACAGATCTGATTCCTTCCCATGTGCACAGTCCTCTTGCATAAAATATTGTATTTCAGTCCTTCATTTCCAATTTAACCTACATTTCCCCATTACATTTCTACTGGATCAAAATGTCTGAAATCACACATCAAGAAAGAGTTTCATGTCCTCCTCTTCTAGTGGAGAATAGATTTAATCTTCCATAATAGAGCTTAAAAGGGAGAATTTCTCTGAAGAGATTTACAATATTGATTTATTGTATAAGAATTCTGAAAGAAAACCAGAGGAATCAGTGCATATAACTCTAAGTCCAGTTTCCCTTACCTCCCCCAATTGTTTTTACCAACCCAGACACGCTCTTTTCCAAGAGAGATTGAAGATGGACGTTACTATGATCCAGAGACAGTTCTCCCGATATGCTGCTTCTTGACCAGCGAGGAGCCCACAACATGTGGAAAAGCTAAGCACGTGCTGTCCAGCACTGCTGCCCCTTCATGTCTTTCCTGCAGCGTGGCTGTGAATTCTGTGAATTCGCTGTTCCCCAAGCAGGTTAAAAACTCATTCTGGACAGGAGAACTCCACCTTCTTGAACACGTGACTTCATGAGGTGATGAAACCTGTAGCAGATTCTTGCTACTCATTCTGACTGAAAAAAACCCAGCAAATAGGTCTTAGTCCTAGAAGCACATTATAAAAGCATTAATTCAGATTAAGAAGGGAGCAAAATTTCCCAGTGTTGCCTGAAAGCCCAGATCACGAAGAAATATTTCCTAAACCATTGACCTGCATCCGATTGATATCTGTAAAGTGGGAGAGAAAAAGTAGTTCATGAAGAGATTGGAGAATTAGGCCATATCCTGATATTTCATTAGGAGAAACGGAATAGATGCAAAAGTTATGCCAATATGAAGGAAAGCTTTAGGACGGGAATGAGGAACTGTATATTCAGATTTTTTTTTCTCTAGGTAGTAAATGCGTTACAGATAAAATTCCCTGCTAAATGCATTTCAAAGACTAGAATTACAGTAGATGTTAATCTATAAGATGTATGTATGTATGTATGTATGTATGTATGTATGTAATCTCAAGTTAGTTAACATACAGTGTTGTTTGGCTTCAGGAGTAGAATCCAGTGATTCATCTCTTAATGTATAACACCCTGTGCTATTCCAACAAGTGTCCTCCTCAATGCCCATCACCCATTTCCCCTTCCCCCAACACCCCATCAATCCTCAGTTTGCTCTCTGTACTTATTTATTTATTTATTTATTTATTTTTCAATATATGAAGTTTATTGTCAAATTGGTTTCCATACAACAGCCAGTGCTTATCCCAAAAGGTGCCCTCCTCAATACCCATCACCCACCCTCCCCTCCCGCCCACCCCCCGTCAACCCTCAGTTTATTCTCAGTTTTTAAGAGTCTCTTAAGGTTTGGCTCCCTCCCTCTCTAACCTCTTTTTTTCTTTTTCTTCCCCTCCCCCCCTCCCCCATGGCCTTCTGTTAAGTTTCTCAGGATCCACATAAGAGTAAAAACATATGGTATCTGTCTTTCTCTGTATGACTTATTTCACTTAGCATCACACTCTCCAGTTCCACCCATGTTGCTACAAAAGGCCATTTTTCATTCTTTCTCATTGCCACTTAGTAGTCCATTGCGTATATAAACCACAATTTCTTTACCCATTCAGCAGTTGATGGACATTTAGGCTCTTTCCATAATTTGGCTATTGTTGAAAGTGCTGCTATAAACATTGGGGTACCAGTGCCCCTCTGCATCAGCACTTCTGCATCCCTTGGGTAAATTCTTAGCAGTGCTATTACTGGGTCATAGGGTAGATCTATTTTTAATTTTTTTGAGGAACCTCCACACTGTTTTCCAGAGTGGCTCCACCAGTTTGCATTCCCACCAACAGTGCAAGTGTTCCCATTTCTCCACATGCTCGCCAGCATTTATAGTCTCCTGATTTGTTCATTTTAGCCACTCTGACTGGCGTGAGGTGATATCTGAGTGTGGTTTTGATTTATATTTCCCTGATGAGGAGTGACGTTGAGCATCTTTTCATGTGCCTGTTAGCCACGTGGATGTCTTCTTTAGAGAAGTGTGTATTCATGTTTTCTGTCCATTTCTTCACTGGATTATTTGTTTTTCGGTTGTGGAGTTTGGTGAGCTATTTATAGATTTTGAATACTAGCCCTTTGTCCTATATGTCATTTGCAAATATCTTTTCTCATTCCGTTGGTTGCCTTTTAGTTTTGTTGATTGTTTCCTTTGCTGTACAGAAGCTTTTTATCTTCATGAGGTCCCAATAGTTAAGTTTTGCTTTTCATTTCCTTGCCTTTGGGAATGTGTCAAGTAAGAAATTGCTGCAGCTGATCTCAGAGAGGTTTTTTCCTGCTTTCTCCTCTAGGGTTTTGATGGTTTCCTGTCCCACATTCAGGTCCTTTATCCATTTTGAGTTTGTTTCTGTGAATGGTGTAAGAAAGTGGTCTAGTTTCATTCTTTTGCATGTTGCTGTCCAGTTCTCCCAGCACCGTTTATTAAAGAGATTGTCTTTTTTCCATTGGATATTCTTTCCTGCTTTGTCAAAGAATAGTTGGCCATACTTTTGTGGGTCTGGTTCTGGGGTTTCTATTCTATTCCATTGGTCTATGTGTCTGTTTTTGTGCTGAAACCATGCTGTCTTGATGATTACAGCTTTGTAGTAGAGGCTAAAGTTTGGGATTGTGATGCCTCCTGCTTTGGTCTTCTTCAAAATTACTTTGGCTATTTGGGGCCTTTTGTGGTTCCATACACATTTTAGGATTGCTTGTTGTAGCTTTGAGAAGAATGCTGGTGCAATTTTGATATGGATTGCATTGACTGTGTAGATAGCTTTGGGTAGTATTGACATGTTAACAATATTTATTCTTCCAATCCATGAGCACGGAACTTTTTTCCATTTCTTTATATCTTCGTCAATTTCCTTCATAAGCTTTCTATAGTTTTAAGCATACAGATCTTGTACATCTTTGGTTAGATTTATTCCTAGGTATTTTATGCTTCTTGGTGCAGTTGTGAATGGGATCAGTTTCTTTATTTGTCTTTCTGTTGCTTCATTATTCGTGTATAAGAATGCAACTGATTTATGTACATTGATTTTGTATCCTGCAACTTTGCTGAATTCATGTATCAGTTCTAGCAGACTTTTGGTGGAGTCTATCGGGTTTTCTATATATAGAATCCTGTCATCTGCAAAAAGTGAAAGCTTGACTTCATCTTTGCCAATTTGGATGCCTTGGATTTCCTTTTCTTGTCTGATTGCTGATGCTAGAACTTCCAACACTATATTAAACAACAGCGGTGAGAATGGACATCCCTGTCGTTTTCCTGATCTCAGGGAGAAAGCTCTCAGTTTTTCCCCATTGAGGATGATATTAGCTGTGGGCTTTTCATAAATGGTTCTTATGATTAAGTATGTTCCTTGTATCCCGAGTGTGTTGAGGGTTTTTATTATGAAAGGATGCTGAATTTTGTCAAATGCTTTTTCTGCATGGATTGAAAGGATCATATGGTTCTTATCTTTTCATTTATTAATGTGATGTATCTCATTGATTGATTTGCGAATGTTGAACCAGCCCTGCTGCCCAGGAATTAATCCCACTTGATCATGGTGAATAATTCTTTTCATATGCTGTTGAATTCGATTTGCTAGTATCTTGTTGAGAACTTTTGCATCCATATTCATCAGGGATATTGGCCGGTAGTTCTCTTTTTTTTACTGGGTCTCTGGTTTGGGAATCAAAGTAATGCTGGCTTCATAGAATGAGTCTGGATGTTTTCCTTCCCTTTCTATTTTTTGGAACAGCTTGAGAAGGATAGGTATTATCTCTGCTTTAAATGTCTGGTAGATTTCCCCTGGGAAGCCATCTGGTCCTGGACTCTTATTTCTTGGGAGATTTTTGATAACTGATTCAATTTCTTTGCTAGTTATGGGTTTGTTCAAGTTTTCTATTTCTTCCTGTTTGAGTTTTGGAAGTGTGTGGGTGCTTAGGAATTTGTCCATTTCTTCCAGGTTGTCCAGTTTGTTGGCATATAATTTTTCATAGTATTCCCTGATAATTGCTTGTATTTCTGAGGGATTGGTTGTAATAATTCCATTTTCTTTCATGATTTTATCTATTTGGGTCATCTCCCTTTTCTTTTTGAGAAGCCTGGCTAGAGGTTTATCAATTTTGTTTATTTTTTCAAAAAACAGACTTTTGGTTTCATTGATCTGCTCCACAGGTTTTTAGATTCTGTATTGTTTATTTCTGCTCTGATCTTTATTATTTCTCTTCTTCTGCTGGGTTTGGGGTGTCTTTGCTGTTTTGCTTCCATTTCCTTTAGGTGTGCTGTTAGATTTTGTATTTGGGATTTTTCTTGTTTCTTGAGTTAGGCCTGGATTGCAATGTATTTTCCTCTCAGGACTGCCTTCGTTGTATCCCAAAGCATTTGGATTGTTGTATTTTCAATTTCATTCATTTTGATATATTTTAAAATTTCTTCTCTAATTGCCTGGTTGACCGATTCATTCTTTACTAGGGTGTTCTTTAACCTCCATGCTTTTGGAGGTTTTCCAGACTTTTTCCTGTGGTTGATTTCAAGCTTCATAGCATTGTTGTCTGAAAGTATGCATGGTATGATCTCAATTCTTTTATATTTATGAAGGGCTGTTTTGTGACCCAGTGTGTGATCTGTCTTGGGGAAGATTCCATGTGTACTCAAGAAAAAAGTATATTCTGTTGCTTTGGGATGCAGAGTTCTAAATATATCTGTCAAGTCCATCTTTCCAATGTATCATTCAGGGCCCTTGTTTCTGTATTGATCCTGTGTCTAGATGATCTACCCATTGTTGTAAGTGGAGTATTAAAGTCCCCTGCAATTACCACATTCTTATCAATAAGGTTGCTTATGTTTGTGATTAACTGTTTTATATATTTGGGTGCTTCCATATTCGGTGCATAGGAATTTATAATTGTTTGCTCTTCCTGATGCATAGACCCTGTATTATTATATAATGCCCTTCTTCATCTCTTGTTACAGCCTTTAATTTAAAGTCTAGTTTGTCTGATATAAGTATGGCTACTCCTGCTTTCTTTTGATTTCCAGTAGCATGATAGATAGTTCTCCATCCCCTCACTTTCAATCTTAGATGTCCTCAGGCCTAATGAGTCTCTTGTAGACAGCAAATAGATGGGTCTTGTTTTTTTATCCATTCTGATACCCTATGTCTTTTGGTTGGAGCATTTAGTCCATTTACATTCAGTGTTATTACAGAAAGATATGGGTTCAGAGTCATTGTGATGTCTGTAGGTTTCATGCTTGTAGTGATGTCTCTGGAACTTTGCGGTCCTTGCAACATTTCCCTCACAGAATCCCCCTTAGGATCTCTTGTAGGGATAGTTTAGTGGTGATGAATTCCTCAAGGTTTTGTTTGTTTGGGAAGACCTTTATCTCTCCTTGTATTTTGAATGACAGGCTTGCTGCATATAGGGTTCTCGGCTGCATTTTTTTTCTGTTCACCACATGGAAGATTTTTGCCATTCCTTTCTGGCTTGCCAAGTTTCAGTAGAGAGATCCGTCACGAGTCTTATCGGTCTCCTTTTATATGTTAGAGCATGTTTATCCCTAGCTGCTTTCAGAATTCTCTTTATCCTTGTATTTTGCCAGTTTTACTATGATATGTCATGCAGAAGATCAATTCAAGTTATGTCTGAAGGGAGTTCCCTGTGCCTCTTGGGTTTCAATACATTTTTCCTTTCCCAGATCAGGGAAGTTCTCAGCTCTGATTTGTTCAAGTACACCTTCAGCCTCTTTCTCTCTTCCTCCTCTGGAATCCCTATTATATGGGTGTTATTATGTTTCATTGCATCACTTAGTTCTCTAATTCTCCCCTCATATTCCTGGATTTTTTAAATCTTTTTCTCAGCTTCCTCTTTTTTCATAATTTTAGCTTCTAATTCACCTATTCTCTCCTCTCCCTCTTCAATCCGAGCTGTGGTCGCCTCAATTTTATTTTGCACCTCATTTATAGGATTTTTTAGTGCCTCCTGACTGTTTCTTAGTCCCTTGATCTCTGTAGCAATAGATTCTCTGCTGTCCTCTATACTTTTTTCAAGCCCAATGATTAATTTTTTGTCTATTATTTTAAATTCATGTTCCATTATATTGGTTAAGTCGTTTTTGATCAATTCGTTAGCTGTTGCTACTTCCTGGAGTTTCTTTTGAGGAGAATTCTTCTGCTTCATCATTTTGGCTAGTCCCTGGAGTGGCGCAGAACTGCAGGGCTCTTCCTCTGTGCTGTCTGGAGTAACTTGTGTTGGTGGGCGGGGCCACAGTCATACCTGGTGTTTGTTCCTAGCCCACTGCTGGGGCCACAGTCAGACTGGTGTGTACCTTATCTTCCCCTCTCCCAGGGGCAGGACTCACTGTGGAGTGGTGTGGCCCCTGTCTGGGCTACTTGCACACTGCCAGGCTTGTGGTGCTGCTTCTATGGGATCTGGCCTATTAGCCGGGGTGGATCCCCAAGATGCACAGGGGCGGGAGGGGCAGACTCAGCTCTCTTTGCCATCGGCGGCCCACAGTGGGAGGGGCCCTGTGGCACTGGGAGGGAGGCAGACCCATCGGAGGGATGGAGCCACAGGAGCACAGCGTTGGGTGTTTGCGCGGTGCAAGCAGGTTCTGTGATGGGAACTGGTTCTCTTTGGGATTTTGGCTGGGAGATTGGTGAGGGAGATGGCTCTGGCCAGTGCCTTTGTTCCCTGCCAAGCTGAGCTCTGTCTTCCGGGGCTCAACATCTCTCCCTCCTGGTGTCCTCTAGCCCTCCCACTCTCGGAGCAGAGCTTTTGACTTATAACATTCCAGATAAGTCCCTCTGGCTGTCAAAACTCACTCTGTCTGGCTCCTCCGCTTTTGCAAGTCAGACTCGCGGGCTCCACATTGCTGGGTGGGCTGCCCCTCCACCGCCCTGTCTCCCTCCTGCCAGTGCGTGTAGCCGCACTGCCTCTCTGCCCTTCCTACCCTCCTCCCTGGGCCTCTTGCCTATGCTTGGGTCTGGAGAGTTTGTTCTGCTAGTCTTCTGGTGGTTTTCTGGGTTATTTAGGCAGATGTGAGTGGAATCTAAGTGATCAGCAGTACGTGGTGAACCCAGCATCCTCTTAAACCAACATCTTCCTCCAGATCTCCCCGGCTATAGGATGTTAACTTCTGTTCCTTCTATCCTGACTTTCTTGAGGGTTTTTATTAATAAAGATGCTGTATTTTGTCAAATCCTTTGTCTGCATCTATTAACAGGATCATATAGTTCTTACCTTTTTTTTTTCTATTAAGTGGTATATCACACTGATTGTTTTGTGAATATTAAACCATCCCTGCAGGCCAAGAGTGAATCCCAGTTAGTCATGGTGAATAGTTCTTTCAATGTATTGTTGAATTCTATTTGCTAGTATCTTGGTGAGAATTTTTGCATCTATGTTCATCAGGGCTATTTGCCTGTAATTCTCCATTTTAGTGGGGTCTTTGTCAGGTTTTGGAATCAATGTAATGCCAGCTTCATAGAATAAGTATGGAAGCTTTCCTTCCATTACTATTTTTTGAACAGTTTGAGCATAGTAGGTTTTAACTCTGCTTTAAATGTCTGGTAGATTTTCCCTGAGAATCCATCTGGCCCAGGACTCTTATTTGTTGGGAGATTTTTGAGAAGTGATTCAATTTCTTTTCTGCTTATATGCCTGTTCAGTTTTTTTCTATTTTTTCCCTGTTTGAGTTTTGGTAGTGTGTGAGTGTCTAGGAATTTGTCCTTCTTCCAAATTGTCCAATTTTTTTGGCATATAATTTTTAGAGTCTTCTGTAATAGTGTTTCTGTGGTGTTCGTTGTGATCTCTCCCTTTTCATTCGAGATTTTATTTATTTGGGTCCTCTTTCCTTTTTGAGAAGTGTAGCTAGGGGTTTATCAATTTTGTTTAGTGTTTCAAAAAACCAGCTGTTAGCCTTATTGATTTGTTCTACTGTTTTTTTTTTGATTCTATATCATTTATTTCTGCTCTCATCTTTATTATTTTCCTCTTTCTGCTGGGTTTCAGCTTAATCTTCTGCTGTTTTTCTAGCTCCTTTATGTGTAAGGTTAGGTTGTGGTTGGGACCTTTCTTGCTTCTTGAAATAGGCATGAATTGCAAGGTATTTTCCTCTTAGAACTGCGTTTATTGCATCCCACCGGGTTTGGGCTGTTGTGTTTTCATTTTCTTTTGCCTCCATGTATTTTTAAATTTCTTATTTGACTTCCTGATTAACTCATTCATTTTTTAATTTGATGTTCTTTAACCTCCATGTATTTGGGGGCTCTCCAAATTTATTTCTTGTGGTTGATTTCAAGTTTCATAGTGTTGTGATCTGAAAATATGCATGGTATGATATAATCTTAAACTTTTTGTACTTTTGGAGGGCTGTTTTGTGACCCAGTATGTGATTTATTCTGGAGAATGTTCCATGTGCACTCGAGAAAAATGTGTATCCTGTTGCTTTAGGATGAAAGCTTCTAAATACATCTATTAAGTCCATTTGGTCCAGTATGTCATTCAGAACCAGTGTTTCCTTTTTGGTTTTGTGTCTAGATAATCTCTCTGTAAGTGGAGTATTGAAATTACCTACAATTATAGTATTATTATCATTAATATGATTGCTTATGTTTGTGATTAATAGATTTATACATTTGGGTGCTATCATGTTGGGGGCATACTTATAATTGTTAGCTATTCTTGATGGATAAATCTCTTAATTATGATATAAGGCCCTTTTTCATCTCTTGTTACAATCTTTGTTTTGAAATCTGGATTGTCTTAGTATGGCCACCCCAGGTTTCTTTTGACTTCTCGTAGCAAGATAGATGGTTCTCCATCCTCTCACTTTCAATCTGCAGGTTCCTCAGGTCTGAAATGAGTCTCTTGTAGACAGCATATAGATGGATCTTGTGTGTGTTTTTTATATCCATTCTGATACCCTATGACTTTCAATTGGGGCATTCAGCCCATTTACATTGAGAGTTATTAGTGAAATATATGGATTTAGTGCCATTGTGTTCTCTGTAGGTTTCGTGTTTGCAGTGATGTCTCTGGTCCTTTGTAGTCTTTGCTGCTTTCCACTCACAGAGTCCCCCTTAGTATCTCTTGCAGGGCTTGTTTAGTGGTCATGGACTCCTTTATTTTTTGTCTGTCCAGGAAAGCCTTTATCTCTATTCTGAATGACAGCCTTGTTGGATAAAGGATTCTTGACTGCATATTTTTCCTGTTCAGCATATTGAATGTTTCCTGCCACTCCCTTGTGACCTGCCAAATTTCAGTGAACAGGTCTGCTATTACCCAAATGGGTCTACCCTTGTAGGTTAAGTCCCATTTGTCCCTGGCTACTATCAGAATTCTGTCTTTATCTTTGTATTTTGACAGTTTGTCTATGATGTGTCATGGTGTTGATCTGGTCTGTTGCTTTTCAAGAGAGTTCCCTGTGCCTCTTGGACTTGGGTGCCTGTTTCCTTCTCCAGATTAGGGAAGTTCTCAACCATAATTTGTTCAAATAAAACTTCTTTTCTCTTTTCTCGCTCCTTTTGTTCTGGAACTCGATGATATGGCTATCATTTAATTTCACTGAATCACTTAGATTCTAGTTCTCCCCTCATGGTCTTGTAATTTTCTTTTCCTCCTTTTTTTGGTTTCATCATTTTCCATAATTTTTTTCATCTATTTTACCTATTCTCTCCTATGCTTCTTCCATCCTTGCTGTCACTTTGTCTAGTTTATTTTGTATATCACTTATAGAATTTCTTAATTCATTGTGACTAGTTCTTAGGTCTTTGATATCTGTAGCAAGGGTTTTTCTGGTGTCTTCTATGCTTTTTTAAAGCCCAGCTATTAGTCTAATAACTGTTATTCTAAATTCTTGTTCAGATATATTGTTTATATATTGTTTTGAGCAATTTTCTGCCTGAGATTTCTTCCTTATTTTTCTTTTGGGGAGAATTCTTCCATTTAGTCATTTTGGATAAGTTTCTGTCTTTTGCGTGTTTTAATAGGTTGTTTTGTGTCCTGTTCCTGTAATTACTAATATATTAAAAGGTGTCACACACTGTCCAGGACCTGGTACTTTTTGGTGTATGTTGCATGAACTCTGTTGTTGCATTTTGGCTGCTCTATGTCACTGGTCAATTCTCTGCAGAGCTCCTCCTTGTTTGTAGTAGTGGAGTGTTTGGACCTTTAACCAGGTGTACTTGTATTGTTTGTTGAAGTAACCCTGGAAAAAGAAAAGGAAAAGTTGGGGGAAGCCTCATGCCATAAATAGAGAAAAGTGAAAGGAGAAAAAAGGAAGACCAAATAGAGAATCAAAAAACCAGAGAAAGAGAAAGGAAAATAAAGAAGAAGTCGAAGGAGAAAAGGTGGAAAAAGAATAGAATAAAAATGCCTGATCAAAAAGAAATTCTATAAGATACTCTTACTATTAATAGCACATACATTGATTTGGAAATAATTTTCTTGGAACAAATATTTAAATTACCTATCACTGTTATGTCTGATAGCCGAGTTGAAACAGTAATGGGTGAAGAGAAGATGCGAATTTGTACAGCCCTAAACAATAAGTTGAAGATCCAAGATTTATATCTTTATTCAGTTCTCATGTGCCTTTTTCTTGATGTACATGATAAGTAACTCACCTACTTCAGTGTCCATGACAGTTTCATTGTGTCTGAGGTCACTATCTAAACCCAGGACCCTGAAGCGAGTATGAATCTGAAGATTTTTATGGGCTGGTTTATGATAATACATTAAATTACATACCACTAATAATTACTTTAACAAAATACATGAGCACAAATTGACTCATGGTACATATTTAAATGTGATGATTTCTCATCTTTGAATAATAAAACAATGTTACTGTCTGCTTTTGTATGATAGTAAGCATGCTCAAGATATAGTACAGTGTGAAGGAGATAGAACCAGATTTTTTTGGTTCTAGTTATGAGCTTGTGTGAACTTGGGAAAATTAGTTAACTTTTCTTAAGTGCCTAAGATTTCTTACCTATATATTAGGGGGATAATAAATAATACATTTTTAAAGGATTAGTATGAGATTTAAACACATGTAAAATATTACAATATTGGTTGACACATAGTAAGCATTCCAATAAGTATTAGCTATTACTAAGTCAATTAAAGGGTCTGATGGCATGAAAACACTGACTTTTACCAACTTTGGAAGAGCCCATGCCACTATTTGACAAAATATCTGGTAAACATTTCCCCCCCTTCCAGCCACTTCCTTTAGTACTATGTATACATATATTACATATATATATATATATATATATACACACACATATATATATATGTAGTGTATACATTTGTGTATATATGCTTTATAAATACTGTTATTAATAACGATGATAAAAAGAAATATAAAATCAGTCAGTGGCAGTTTTATCTATTAAAAATTTAACATACGGATACTTGAAAACAGTCACTTTGACTAAAGATCTCAATTTCATTTTTGAGTTCTCTTCTCCTTTAGTTTTGTATACTCCCCCTATTATTTAAAAAAAAACTTCTTTAAATTTGTAACTGACTTCAGAAAATGAAAAACAAAAATGTATAGAAATTACCACATATATATATATCTACTTGCATATTACATTTCCACACAGTGATTTCCTTGTCCCTTGTTCCTTATTCTGTGATTATAGAACATAGATTTACGACACTGGACACATAAGAGAAATATGGATTCTTCAGCTTTTGAAAAATTTCTCGCTGGTTGTCAAGGAATGGACAAACTCAGATTATAAATCAGGTGCTTTTGCCTTACATGAACAATATAATGTCTTTTGAAGTCATTTGACTAAATCAATAAGCTTTTCTGTCTACTTTCTATTTGTCCCCTCCCCTTTTTTGCTTTTTTTTTAGCTGTTTACTCTAGGGGACATTTACAATCTAATGCTAGGTGAAATAAGTCTGTCAGAGAAAAAAATAAATACCATGTAATTTCACTCATATGCAGAATTTAAGAAATAAAACAAAGGAGAAAAGATAACACCGGGTGTTATGAGGAAGTGTTGAATGCCTATGTTGTACACCTACTGATGTACTAACATTAATCTGTGTGTGAACTCACTGGAATTTAAATAAAAACTGGAACCCTCTTGCACTGTTGGTGGGAATGCAAACTGGTGCAGCCACTCTGGAAAACAGTGTGGAGGTTCCTCAAAAAATTAAAAATAGATCTATCCTATGACCCAGAAATAGCACTTCTAGGAATTTACCCAAGGGATACAGGAGTGCTGATGCTTAGGGGCACTTGTACCCCAATGTTTATAGCAGCACTCTCAACAATAGCCAAATTATGGAAAGAGCCTAAATGTCCATCAACTGATGAATGGATAAAGAAATTGTGGTTTATATACGCAATGGGATACTACTTGGCAATGAGAAAGAATGAAATATAGCTTTTTGTAGCAACATGGGTGGATCTGGAGAGTGTTATGATAAGTGAAATAAGTCATACAGAGAAAGACAGATACCATATGTTTTCACTCTTATGTGGATCCTGAGAAACTTAACAGAAGACTGTGGGGGGAGGGGAAGGAAAAAAAGTTAGAGAGGGAGGGAGCCAAACCATAAGAGACTCTTAAAAACTGAGAATACACTGAGGGTTTATGGGGGGTAGGAGGAAGGGAAGGGCGGGTGATGGGCATTGAGGAGGGCACCTGTTTGTTGTTTTTTTTTTTCAATATATGAAATTTATTGTCAAATTGGTTTCCATACAACACCCAGTGTTCATCCCAAAAGGTGCCCTCCTCAATACCCATCACCCACCCTCCCCTCCCTCCCACCCCCCATCAACCCTCAGTTTGTTCTCAGTTTTTAAGAGTCTCTTATGCTTTGGCTCTCTCCCACTCTAACCTCTTTTTTTTTCCTTCCCCTCCCCCATGGGTTTCTGTTAAGTTTCTCAGGATCCGCATAAGGGTGAAAACATAACAACACATGAATTTCTGGGGGACACAAAGATTCATACCATAACATGTATCTTCCTATAATGAAAACATAAACTGCCAGGGGCACCTGGGTAGCTCAGTTGGTTAGGCGTCCAGCTTCAGCTCAGGTCATAATCTCATGGTTTGTGAGTTCAAGCTCTGCATCAGGCTCCATGGTGACTGCACAGAGCCTGGAGCCTACTTCAGATTCTGTGTCTCCCTCTCTCTCTGCGCCAGCCCCGCTTGTGCTCTGTCTCTCTCTGTCTTTCAAAAATGAATAAACTTTAAAAAAAAACCTCCCAAAGAATATAGTTTGTCTCTCTTATTTACCACTCTAACTGAATGAATCAATTCACCAAATACTGAGCACCTACATTTGACAAGCAATAGATGTATAGCAATCAACAAAACAGACAATTCAGAAAAGTCGCTGCCTCCACAGATCTTAATTTTATTTGGGGAAAACAGACAATGAACAAATAAACACCAAGCGCAGTGAAATCATTTATGATGAGTGCTAAGGAAGCGAGGCAGGGAGCAGATGGTGTTGATAGAGGATGGAGAGTGTCGTGGTTGGGTTGTCTCTGGTCAGAGGAGGCCTCTCTGAGAAGTCCTATCTTGGAGCGAAAGGATCAAATACAGTTTTAAAATTCATCAATGACGGTTGTTGTGGCGAGCAACGTGTGTTGTATGTAAGTGATCCATCACTCAATTCTATACCTGAGATGAATATTGCACTGTATGTTAACTATCTGGAATTTAAATAAAAAATCATCAGTGAAGTTAATCTGAAGAGTACAGTCGCTCTGTAAGGAATCATAGGGCCTTTGAGTGGGTCTACTTGTGTCAGTTCTCAAGGCCCTAAACAGAGGTAAACAGAAAAATGTGGATGTGATTAGTATGCTTGAATAGGTATTTCTTCAGAGGGAGAAAGAAATAAATTTGGGGAATTATTTTACAACTAGGCAAAAGTCCATGTTGGTCAAAATTGGTTTTATTTTTTTTTAATTTTTTAAATGTTTTATTTATTTTTGAGACTGAGAGAGGCAGAGCATGAACAGGGGAGGGGCAGAGAGAGAGAGAGGGAGACACAGAATCCGAAACCGGCTCCAGGCTCTGAGCTGTCAGCACAGAGCCTGGTGTGGGGCTTGAACTCACAGACCACGAGATCATGACCTGAACCGAGTCGGACGCTCAACCGACTGAGCCACCCAGGCGCCCCAAAATCGGTTTTAATCTGCAGGGACATTGCATGTCCAGTACTATGTGCCAGTCCAGAGGAATGATGATATCAGTGCATATCCACTGAGATGATGTATAGTAATCTTTTGATAATAATGTATACTTTTTCTGGCTTATTTTTTGGTATCTTAAAAACAGTATGGTCACCATTCTGTTTATTAGTTATAACAGTGCCATAATAGTTCAGGGGTACAATACAGTGATTTAACAATTCCATATATTACTCCTTGCTCATCACGATAAATATCCTCATAATCCCCTTTGCACATTTCACCCGTCTTCCCACCCAGCTCCCCTCTGGCGCCGATCGGTTTGTTTTCTGTTAAGAGTCTTTCTTTTATCTTTTGGTTTGTGTCTCTCTTTTATTCCCTTTGTTCCTTTGTTTTGTTTAAGTTCCTCTCATGAATGAGATCATATGCTATGCTATTTGTCTTTCTCTGACTTATTTCACTTAGTATTATGCTCCATTGCTGCATCCATGTTGTTGCAAGTGGCAAGATTTTATCCTTTTTAATAGTTGTGCAATACTCTCTCCCTCTCCCTCCCTCCCTCCCTCTCTCTCATATATATATATATATATATATATATATAATATATCATATCATATATCATATATCATATCTTATTTATCCATGTCCAGTGTGGAGCCCAATGCATGGCTTGAACTCATGACTTTGAGATCAAGACTTGAGCTGAGATCAAGAGTTGGATGCTTAACAACTTGAGCCACACAGGCACCCCCATTTTTAACTTTTTGAGGAACCTCCATACTGTTTTCCAGAGTGGTTGCACCAATTTGCTTTCCCACCAACAATGCAAGGGGGTTTCCCTTTCTCCACATCCTCCCCAACATCTGTTGTCACCTGTATTAATTTTAGCCATTCTTACAGGTGTGAGGTGGTGTCTCATCATATTGATTTATATTTCCCTGATGATGAGTGATGTTGAGCACCTTTTCATGTGTCTGTTAGTCATCTGGATGTCGTCTCTGGAAAAGTGTCTGCTTATCTCTTGTGCCCACTTTTTAATTGGATTAGTTATTTTTAGGGTGTTGAGTTTGAGAATTCTTTATAGATTTTGGATACTAATCCTTTAACAGATATGCTATTTGCAATGTATCTTCCTATTTTGTTAGTTGCCTTTTAGTTTTATAGATTGTTTCCTTCACTGTTCAGAGACTTTTTATATCGATGAGCTCCCATTAGTTCATTTTTGTTGCCCTTGCCTCCAGTGACGTGTCTAGTAAGAAGTTACTATGGCTGATGTCAAAGAGGTTACTGCTTGTGTTCTTCTCCAGGATTTTGATGGTTTCCTGTCTCACCTTTAGGTCTTTCATCCATTTTGAATTTATTTTTGTGTATGCTGTAAGAAAGTGGTCCAGTTTCAGTCTTCTGCCTGTCGGTGTCCAGTTTTCCGAGCACCATTTGCTGAAGATACTGTCTTTTTTCCATTGGATAGTCTTTCCTGCTTTTTTGAAGATCAGTTGACCATATGGTTATGGGTCCATTTCTGGTTTTTCTCTTCTTTCCATTGATCTATATGTCTGTTTTTGTGCCAGTACCATACCGTGTTGATGACTACAGTTTTTTTTTAATACCGTTTGAAGTCCAGATTGTGATGCCTCCAGGTTTTCTTTTCTTTTTTTTTTAGAATTGCTTTGGCTATTTGGGGTCTTTTGTGGTTCCACACAAATTTTAGGATTGTTTGTTCTAGCTCTGTAAAAGCACTGGTGTTATTTTAATAGGGATTGAATTAAATGTGTAGATTACTTTAGGTAGTATAGACATTTTAACAATATTTCTTCTTCCAATCCATAAGCTGGAATGTTTTTCCATTTCTTTGTGTTCTGTTCAGTTTCTTTCATAAGCTTTCTGTAGGTTTCAGAGTACAGATATTTTACTTCTTTGGTTAGGTTTATTTTAGGTTTCTTGTGGTTTTTGGTGCAATTGTAAATGGGATTGATTCATTTTTTCTCTTTCTGCTGTTTCATTATTGGTGTATGAAAAATCCAAAAGATTTTGCACATGGATTTTATATTCTATGACTATCCTGAAGTCCTGTAACAGTTCTAGTAATATGTTGATAGAGTCTTTTCGGTTTTCTACAGTGTATCATGTTATCTATGAATAGTGAAAGTTTGACTTCTTCCTTGGTGATTTGGTTGCCTTTTATTTCTTTTTGTTGTCGATTGATGAGGCTAGGACTTCCAGTAGTATGTTGAACTACTACATCTCTCTCTTGTTCCTGACTGTAGAAGAAAAGCTCTCAGTTTTTCCCCATTAATGATGATATTAACTGTGGGTCTTTCATATATGGACTTTATGATGTTGAGTTATTTTCCATATATTTATACTTGTTGAGGGTTTTTATCAAGAACAGATGCTGTGGGCACTGGGTGACTCAGTGAGTTGAGCATCCGACTTTGGGTCAGGTCATGATCACACAGCTCGTGAGTTCAAGCCCCTTGCCATCAGTGCAAGGCCTGCTTTGGATCCTCTGTGTCCCTCTCTCTTTCTCAAAAAAAAAATCTTAATAAAAAGAATGGATGCTGTATTTTGTCAAATGCTTTTTCTGCATCTGTTGAGAGGATCATATGGTTGTTATCATTTCTTTCATTAATGTGGTGTATCATGTTGATTGATTTGTGAATGTTGAACCAGCTCTGCAGCCCAGGAATAAATCCCATTTGGGAGCAAGTAATTCTTTCAATGTACTATTAGATTTGATATGCTAGTATCTTGTTGAAAACATTTGTATCCATGTTCATCATGGATGTTGACCTGTAATTCACATTTTTAGTGGGGTCTTTGGTTTTGGAATCAAAGTAATGCTGGCCTCTTAGAATGAGTTTGGAAGTTTTCCTTCCATTTCTGTTTTTGGGAATAGTTTGAGAAGAAAGGGTATTAATTCTTCTCTAAATGTTTGGTAGTTTTCCTGGGAAGCCATCCGACTCTGGACTTTTGTTTGTTGGCAGATTTTTGATTACTGATTGAATTTCTTTCTGGTTATGAGTCTGTTCCAATTTTTAATTTCTTTCTCTTTTAGTTTTGGTAGTTTGTATGTATCTAGGAATTTATCCATTTCTTCCAGGTTGCCCAGTTTGTTGGTATGTAATTTTCCATAGTGTTCTCTTATAAATGTTTGTATTTCTGTGGTGTTCATTGTGATCTCTCCTATTTCATTCGTGAATTTATTTATTTATGTTCTTTCTACTTTTTTTTTGATAAGTCTAGATAGGGGTTTGTCAATTTTATTGAGTCTTTCAAAGAACCACCTCTTAGCTTTGTTGATCTGTTTTACTTTTTTTTTTGTTACTATATCATTTATTTTTACTCTAGTTTTTATTATTTCCATTCTACTGCTGGATTTAGGCTTTATTTGCTGTTCCATTTGTAGCTCTTTTAGGTGTAAGGTTAAGTGGTATATTCAAGACATTTCTTGCTTCTTCAAGTAGGCCTGTGTTGCTATGTACCTCCCATGTATGACCACAATTGCTGCATCCCATAGGTTTTAGATTATCGTGGTTTCATTTTCATTTGCTTCCATGTGCTTTTTAAATTTCTTTAATTTCCTGGTTAACCAATTTTTTCTTTTTTTAAAAAATTATTTATTTGAAATCAAATTAGTTAATATAGAGTGTAGTATTGGTTTCAGGAGTATAACCAGTGATTCATCACTTACATATACCAACCAGTGCTCATCCCAATAAGTGCTGTCCTTAAGGCCCATCACACATTTAGCCCACCCCTCACACACCTCCCCTCCAGCAACCCTCAGTTTGTTCTCTGGAGTTAAGATTCTCTTATGGTTTGCCTCCCTCTTTGTTTTTATCTTATTTTTCCTTTCCTTCCCCTATGTTCATCTGTTCTGTTTCTTAAATTCCACACTTGAGTGAAATCATGTGATACTTGTCTTTTCTGCCTGACTTATTTTGGTTAGCATAATACACTCTAGTTTTAACCATGTTGTTGCAAATGGCAAGGTTTCATTGTTTTTGATCACTGAGTAATATTCCATTGTGTATGTGTGTATGTGTGTATACGCACACACACACACACACACACAAACACCACATATTCTTTATCCATTCATCAGTGGATGGACAGTTGGACTCTTTCCATACTTTGTCTATTGACAATAGTGCTTCTGTAAATATTGGTTTGCACAGGCCCCTTCGAATCAGCATTTTTGTATCCTCTGGATACATTCCTAGCACTGCAATTGCTGGGTTGTTGGGTAGTTCTAGTTTTAATTTTTTGAGGAAACTCCACACTGTTTTCCAGAGTGGCTGCACTCCCACCAACAATGCAAGGGTTCCCCTTTCTCTACATCCTTGCCAACATCTGTTGTTTCCTGAGTTGTTCAGTTTAGCCATTCTGACAAGTGTGAGGTGATATTTCATTTGACTTGCATTTCTCTAATGATGAGTTGATATCTGTTAGCCGTTTGGATGTTTTCTTTGGAGAAGTGTATATTTATGACTTCTGACCATTTCTTCACTGGGTTATTATTATTTTTTTGGGTGTTGAGTTTTATAATTTCTTTATAGATTCTGGATACTAACCCTTTATCTGATGTCATTTGTAAATATCTTCTCCCATTCTATTGGTTGTCTTAGTTTTGTTGATTGTTTCCTTCACTGTGCAGAAGCTTTTTATCTTGATGAGGTCCCAGTATCTCATTTTTGCTTTTATTTCCCTTGCTTCCAGAGATATATCTAATAAGGATTGCTGAAACTTAGGTAAAAGAGGTTGTTGCCTTTATTCTCCTGTAAGATTTTGATTAACCCATTCATTTTTTGGTAGGGTGTTCTTTAACTTCCATGTATTTAGGTTTTCCAAATTTTTTCTTGTGGTTGACTTTAAATTTCATAGCATTGTGATCTGAAAATATGCATAGTAGGATGTTAATCTTTTTGTACTTGTTAAGGTCCAATTTGTGACCCAGTATGCGATGTATTCTGGAGAATGTTCCACGTGCACTCAAGAAGAATGTGTATTCTGCTGCTTTGGGATAAATTGTTCTGAATGTCTGTTAAGTCCATTTGGTGCAGTGTGTCTTTCAGATCCATTTTTTCCTTATTGATTTCCTGCTTAGGTGATCTGTCCGTATCTGTAAGTGTGATATTAAAGTCTTCTATTATTATTGTATTATTATTAATGAGTTTCTTTATATTTGCTAGTAATTGGTTTATATATTTGGGCGCTCTCAAGGCGGGGGCATAAATATTAACAATTGTTAGGGGCGCCTGGGTGGCGCAGTCGGTTAAGCGTCTGACTTCAGCCAGGTCACGATCTCGCGGTCTGTGGGTTCGAGCCCTGCGTCGGGCTCTGGGCTGATGGCTCGGAGCCTGGAGCCTGTTTCCGATTCTGTGTCTCCCTCTCTCTCTGCCCCTCCCCCGTTCATGCTCTGTCTCTCTCTGTCCCAAAAATAAATAAAAAAAAAAATAAATTGTTAAAAAAAATATTACCAATTGTTAGATCTTGATGGGTAGACCCCTTAATTATGATAGAATGCCCTTCTTCATGTCTTGTTATAGTCTTTGTTTTATCATCAGTTTGTTTGATAGAAGTATGACTATTCTGGATTTCTTTTGATGTCCGTTAGCATGATAGTTAGTTTTCCATCCCTCAGTTTTAATGTGCAGGTGACTTTAGGTGTAAAATGAGTCTCTTTTAAGCAGCATAAGTGAGTGTTATTTTCTTTTTATCCATTTTAATACCATATATCTTTTGACTGGAACATTTAGTCCATTTAAATTCATAGTAATTATTGGTAGATACGAATTTAGTGCCATTGTATTACCAGTAAAGTCACTGTTTCTGGAGATACTTTGTGTGGAGTTATTTCTAGAGAGTGTGTTGTAAGCTCTGGGAACGTGAATAGGGTAATTGCTGAAACATTAGCAATATTCTGGTCTCAAGGCTGTTGGACGCGATAGCATTATGAGAACATAGCCCCATGATCCCCTAGGAGCCAGTTAGGAATCAGACCCACTGTAATTGCCTATCAGTCTTTGAAACTGCACACCTTCCCTGCATGCTTTCCTATAAACACCAGATGTGTGTGATCTATGTCTGGAGACTCTTTGTTTTTTCTTCCTATGCTTTAACATTCTTTGATGTTTATACCTGACGAACATGAAATAAAGACTATGTGCAGTTTTCTGCTGCTGCTACTTCGCTGGCAGAGGCAACCCTGCATGTCTGCTTAGTCTAAGTGTGTGATAACTTTTTCTTCAGTGCGCGGCTACAATTCATTATTCCTTTTTCTAGTCTTTGTTGCTTTTGGTCTTTCTTACTCACTTAAAGGGTCCCCTTTAATGTTTCTTGCAGGGCTGATTTAGTGGTCACAAACTCCTTTATTTTTTGTTTGTCTTGAAAACTATATCTCCTTCTAATCTGAATGACAGCCTTATTGGATAAAGGATTCTTGGCCGCATATTTTTTTCTTTCAGCACATTGAACATATTTTGTCACTTCCTTTTGGCTTGCCTAGTTCCTGTGGAGAGATATACAGATAGCCTGAGTTGTCTTCCCTTGTAGGTTAGGGGTTTCCTTTTTCTTGCTGTTTTCAGGATTCTTTCTTTATCTCTGTATTTTTCAAATTGTACTAGAATATGCCTTGGTGTTGACTGGTTTTTGTTGAATTTGGTGGTTTTTCCCTGTGCTTCCTGGATTTTCATGGCTCATTCATTCATTCATTCATTCATTTATTTTTTTATTTGGAGAGATAGGGACAGAGATAGAGAAAGTGCAAGCAGGGGAGGGGTATAAAGAGAAAGGGAGAGAAAGAGAATCCCAAGCAGGCTCCATGCTGCCATCTGGGGAGAATGACACAGGGCTCAAACCCATGAACCATGAGATTATGACCTGAGCCAGAACCAAGAGTTGGATGCTTAACTGACTGAGTCACCTAGATGTCCCTGCATGGCTGTTTCTTTACCCAGATTAGGGAAGTTTTCAGCTATAATTTCCTCAAATGAATCTGACTTTTTCCCTCTCTTCTTCCATGAGTCCTATGATTTGAATGTTATTGTGCTTTAAGGAGTTGCCAAGTTCCCTAAGTCTACATTGTGATCTAATATATTTCTTTCCTTATTCTGTTCAGCTTCATTATTTTCCATAATTTGATCTTCTATATCACTGATTCATTCTACTGCTTCATACATCCTTGATGTCATTGCATCTCAGTTATAGCATTTTTAATTTCAGCCTGAATAGTTTTTAGTTCTTTTATCTCTGCAGAAAGAGATTCTCTAGCATCTTTTATACTTTTCTGAAGCCTTGCTAGTATCCTTATGATTGCTGTTTTATATTCTAGTTCTGATGTATTATTTATATCTGTTCTGATTAGATCCGTGGCTGTGATATCTTCTAGTTCTTTTTTTGGGGATGAATTCCTCCATCTTGGCATTTTGTCTAGATGTTACATTTCCTGCTCCTGAAAGTAATGGCTATATTAAGAAGAGGTCATACTGTTTAGGGCTTGGAGCTTCAGGAAGTTTTTTGGTGTATGTTGTGTGCACTCTGCTCTTGTGTTTTGGCTGCTCTTTCCCTCAGACCAGTCCTTTGCAGAGTTTTTCCATGCCTGCAGTGCGCAGTATTTGAACCTGGTCCACTGTGTGGTGAGTTTTCAGTACACGTGTTTTGGTCTGCTTTTTAGAAAAGGGTAGATCCTGTTTTCCCTAGAAATTAGGGTTTGTAGCACCTTATGATCAGTAGACTTCATGCATATGGGGTTTTTTTGTTGGTCTTCTGGGGAAAGGAGCCAGCTGTGCTAGTTCTCAGATGACTTGCTCTTGTAAAGATGCACCAGCAGGGTTCAGTAAGGTGGGGCTTGTAAGCTGCTCCAGCCTCCACTGGGGTGCTCTGTCAGTGCTGATGGGCAGGGGGAAAATGGCATCACCCTACTCTCTCATCCCCTGAGAGGTGAATTGGTGCCCACTGGAATCAGTATTTTTGTATCCTTTGGATCAATAACTAATAGTGCATTTCTGAATTGTAGGCTAGTTCTATTTTTAACTTTTTGTGGCAACTCCATGCTATTTTAAACAGTGGCTCCACCAGTTTGCATTCCTATCAACAGTGTTAAAAGGGTTCCACTTTGTCACATCCTCGCCACAATCTGTTGTTTCCTGTGTTTTTAATTTTAGCCATTCTGACAAGTGTGAAGTGGTATATCTTTGTGTTTTAGATTTGTATTTCATTGATGATGAATGATATTGAGCATCTTTTCATGTGTCTGTTAGCCATCTGGATGTCTTCTTTGGAAAAGTGTCTGTTCATGTCTTCTGTCCATTTCTTCACTGGATTATTTGGTTTTGGAGTTTGATAAGTTCTTTATAGATTTTGGATACTAACCCTTTATCAAGTATGCTGTTTGCAAATATCTTCTCCTATTCTGTTGGTTGTGTGTTAGTTTTTTTTTTTTTTTTTAATTTTTTTTTTCAACGTTTTTTATTTATTTTTGGGACAGAGAGAGACAGAGCATGAACGGGGGAGGGGCAGAGAGAGAGGGAGACACAGAATCGGAAACAGGCTCCAGGCTCCGAGCCATCAGCCCAGAGCCTGACGCGGGGCTCGAACTCACGGACCGCGAGATCGTGACCTGGCTGAAGTCGGACGCTTAACCGACTGCGCCACCCAGGCGCCCCAATTGTGTGTTAGTTTTATCTATTGTTTCCTTTGCTATGCAGAAGCTTTTTATATTGATGGAGTTACAATAGTTCATTGTTGCTTTTGTTTCCCTTGTCTCTAAAGATGCGTCTAGTGAGCAGTTGCATTGGCTGATGTCAAACAGGTTGCTGCCTGTTTACTCCACTAGAATATTGATGGTTTCCTGTCTCACATTTAGGTCTATCATCCATTTTGAATTTTTGTGTGTGTGTGGTGTAAGAAAGTGGTCCAGTGTCTTTCGTCAGCATGTTGCCCTCCAGTTTTCCCAACAGTATCTGTTGAAGAGATTGTCTTTTCCATTGGATATTATTTTCTTCTTTGTTGAAGATTAGTTGATAATATATTTGTGGATCCATTTCTGGGTTTTTGATTCTGTTCCATTGAAGTTTGTGTCTGTTTTTGTGCCAGGGCCATACTGTTTTGATGCCTATAACTTTGTTTATCTTTTTCAAGATGCTTTGGCTATTTGGTATCTTCTGTGGTTCCATATAAATTTTAGTATTGTTTGTTCTAGCTCTGTGAAGAATTCTAGTGTTATTTTGATAGGCATTGCATTGAATGTGCAGATTCCTTTGGATAGTAAAGACATTTTAACAATATTCTTCAAATCCACGAGCAGGGAATGTTTTTCCATTTCTTTGTATCCTTTTCAATTTATTTCCTCAGTATTCTATAGTTCTCAGAGTACATATCTTTTACCTCCTTAATTAGGTTTGTTGCAAGGTATCTTATGGTTCTTGGTACAAATGTAAATGGGATTGATTCCTTGATATCTCTTATGACTGCTTTATTACTGGTGTATAGAAGTGCAACAGATTTATGTACATTGATTTTATATCCTGCAACTTTACTGAGTTCATGCATTAGTTCTAGCAATTTTGTTTGGTGGAATCTTTCAGGTTTTCTACACAGATTATCATGTGGTTCACGAATAGTGAAAGTTTGACTTCTTTGCAGATTTGGATGTCCTTTTCTTTTCTTTTCTTTTCTTTTCTTTTCTTTTCTTTTGTCTTATGCTGAGGCTAGGACTTCCAGTAATATGTTAAATAACAAGGGTGAGAGTGGACAGCCCTGTCTTGTTCCTGACCATAGAGGAAAATCTCTCAGTTTTTCCCCACTGAGGGTGATATTAGTTGTGGGTCTTTTGTATATTGCCCTAATGATGTTGAGGTAAGTTTCCTTCTATCCCTACTTTGTTGAGGGATTTTTAAAATCATGAATAGATGTTGTATTTTGCCAAATGCTTTTTCTGAATCTATTTAAAGGACTGTATGGTTGTTTCCCTTTCTTTTAGTAATGTGCTGTATCATGTTGAAATGATTTATGAATATTGAGCCTGCTTTGCAGCCTAGTAATAAGTCCTACTTGATCATGGTGAATGATTCTTTAATGTATGGTTGGATTTATTTGCTAGTATTTTGTTGAGAATTTTTTAATCCATGTTCATCAGGGATGTTGGTCGGTAATGCTCTTTTTAGTGGGGCCATTGTCTAGTTTTGGAATGAAGACACTGCTGCCCTCCTAGTATGAGTGGATGTTTTCCTTCCATTTCTATTTTTTGGAACAGTTCCCAAGTATTAGGTATTAATTCTTCTTTAAATGTTGTATAGATTTCCTCTGGGAAGCCATCAGCCCCTGGACTCTTCTTTGTTGGGAGATTGTTGATTACTGATTCAATTTTTTCTTTTTTCTTTTTTTTTTTTTTTTTTTTGAGAGAGAGAGAGCACAAGTGAGCAAGGGGCAGAGAAAGAGGGAGGGAGGGAGGGAGAGAGAGAGAGAGAGAGAGAGAATTCCACAAGGGAGGGAGGAAGGGAGAGAGAGAGAGAGAAGCTCACCCAAAGTGGGGCTCTTGTTTTGCTCAATGGGGGGAATGAGGTCATCCAAAGAGGGGCTGTAGCTCATAAACTGTGAGATCATGACCTGAGCTGAAATCAGATGTTTAATGACTGAGCCACCCAGGTGCCTTGAATGTCATTTCTTTGCTGGTAATCGGAGTGTTCAAAATTTCTATTTCTTGTTTCATTTTGGTAATTTATATGTTCCTTGTAATTTATCCATTTCTTCCAGATTGCCCAAATTGTTGGTATGTAATTTTTCAGAGTATTCTCTTATAACTGTTTGTATTTCTGTGATATTTGTTGTGATCTCTCTTCATGCTTGATTTTATTTATTTAGGTCCTTTCTCTTTGTTTTTGATAAGCCTGGCTAGAGTGATTTGAAAGAACCAGGTCCCAGTTTTATTAATCTGTTTTACTCTGTGTTTTTTGTTTCTGTATCTTTTATTTTTTCCCTAACCTTTATTATTTTTCTTCTGCTGCTGGCTTTAGGCTTCATTTATTGTTTTTTTTTTCTAGCTCTTTATGTGTAAGGTTAGGTTGTGTATTTAAAATTTTTCTTGCTTCTTGACATGGACCTGTGATGCTATATACTTCCCTCTTAGGACTGCTTTTGCTGCATCTCAAAGGTTTTGGACCATAATGTTTTCATTTTCATTTGTTTCCATGTATTTTTAAATTCTTTCATTTTCTGGTGAACTCATTCATTCATTAGTAGGATATTCCTTAACCTCCCTGCGTTTGTGGTTTTTCTCGTGGGTGAATTCAAGTTTCATAGAATTGTGGTAAGAAAATATGCATGGTATGATCTCAATCTTTTTGTAGTTGTTGAGGCCTGATTTGTGACCTAGTATGTGAACTATTCTGGAGAATGTCCCATGTACACTCAAGAAGAATGTGCATCCTGTTGCTTTAATATGTAATGTTTTGAATACATTTGTTAAGTTCATCTGGTCTAATGTGTCATTCAAAGCCATTGTTTCCTTGTTGATATTCTGCTCAGATGATCTGTCCATTGTTGTAAATGGGATGTTAAAGTCCCTTAATATTATTGTATTTTTGTTAATGAGTTTCTTCATCTTTGTTATTATTGTTTAATATTTGCAATCTCCCACTTTGGGAGCATAAATATTTACAACTGTTAGATCTTGGTACATTGTCCCCTTTATTATAATGTAGTGCCCCTCTCTTTCTCTTGTTGCAGTCTTTGGTTTAAAATTCAGTGACTCTGATATGAGTATGATTACTCTGGCTTTCTTTTGATGCCATGAGAACTGTTGCTCTATCCCCTCATGTTCAATCTGCAGGTGTCTTTATACCTAAAATGATTCTTTTGTAGGCGGCATATGGATGGGTCTTGTTTTTTAATTAATTCTGACACCTTATGTTTTTTTATTGAACATTTAATCCATTTACATTCAGAGTAACTATTGATAGGTGTGAATTTAGTGCTATTGTATTCTTGTTATGTCATTGTTTCTGGAGCTTTTCTCTGTTCTTTTCTAGTCTTTGTCTTATTTGGTGTTTCTTTCCCAAAGAGTCTGCTTTAATGTTTCTTGCAGTGATGTTTTAGTGGTCATTTAATTTTTGTTTGTCTGAAAAACTCTTTATTTATCCTTATATTCTGAATAATAGCCTTGCTGGATAGAATAGTTTTGGCTGTAAATATTTTTCCCATTTAGCTTGTTGAATATATCATGCTACTGCTTTCTGGCTTGTGAATTTTCTGTGGAGAGGTCTGCTGCTAATCTTATTTGTCTTCTAAGTTGGGGACTTTTTCCCCTTGATGCTTTTAAGATTATTTCCTTAACTCTATATTTTGCAAATTTTACTATGATATATCTTTGAGTTGGCCTGATTTTGTTTGGAGTGCCCTGTGCTTGCTCAGTTTGGATGTCTGCTTCCTTCCCAGATTACCAAAGTTTTCAGCTATTATATCCTCAAATAATTTTTCTGTCCCCTTTTCTCTCTCTCCTCTTCTGGGACTCCAATAATACAAATGTTATTCCATTTGATAGATTCACTGATTTCCCAAAATCCATTTTCATATTCCATAATTCTTTTTCTCTCTTTTGTTCAGCTTTATTGTTTTCCATTATTTTGTCTTTGTGTTACTTATTCATCCCACTGCTTCTTCCAGTCTTGTGTTCTTTACATGAAGTACGTCTCGAATCTCAGTTATTGTATTCTTCATTTGGACTCCTTTTTAACTCTTTATCTCTGCAGTAAGGGCCTCCCTCCAGTCTTTTATTATTTTCTCAAGCCCAGCAAGTATCCTTATGATTGTTGCTTTAAATTGTCCATTGTATTACTTATGTCTGTTCCACTTAGATCTCAGGCTGTGGCCATATCTTATTCTTTCATTTGCTATGAATTTCTCCTTTTTGGCACTTTGTCTAGGTCTCTGTCTTCTCTGTGTTAGAACACCCGGGTATGTTTCCTGCTCCTGAGAGCAATGGCTTTATGAAGACACAATTTATGTAGTGTCCAGGGGGTTTTGCTTCAATGAGTGTCTCTAGTGTGTGTTGTGTTCACTCTGCTGTTGTGTTTTGGCTCCTCTATCCTTCAGGCCAGTCTACAGAGGTTCTCCATACCCACAGTGGGCAATACTTGGTTCTTGGCCAGAGTGTGGTGAGTTTTAAGTAGGTGTGCTCTGGCCTGCTTGTTAAATGAGACCTGATACTACTTCCGGTAGAATTGTAGCCCTGCAGAGCTCTCTGGTCAGGAGATGTGCTGTGGGCAAGTGTTTGTGCTGGTCTTCTGGGTAAGAAGCCCATCATCCTGGGACTGAGGCAATCTTTACTGGGAAGGGGAGTCCTGCCACAGTGCAGGGGCTTGGCAGTTGGTGTAAGTCAGTTAGGCAGCCAGTTTAGGGGCTGTGCTGCCCACTGCACTTGGATCTATATGTATGCTGAGGGGCGGGGGAAGGAAATTGTGCTGGAATTCTCCTTTGTACCCAGGGAGGCATCTTTGTGAATTCTCAGGGAAACAGTCCAAGAAGAGAGAATAATCTCCCCACTGTGTGACCCCAGGAAGTTTTCAGACCTCTGTTTCTGTGCTGTCTGCCTCTGGGTTTCTTGCTTGTCTTCTTTCCAGGAGCAACTCAGTGGCCTCTGGGATCTGACTTTTACATTTTTGCCATGACTATTACATCTTTAAAATAGTTTTATACATTTGATTTTTAAAAAAATATTTTTTTCAAATTGCAGTGTAGCCAATATATATTATTAGTTTTTGGCGTATAGCATAGTGATTATTCAATCATTTACATTATGGAACGCTCACTATGATAAGTGTACTTACATCTATCACCATGCAAAGTTATTGCAATGTTTTAGACCATATTCCCTGTGCTGTACTTTCATCCCCACGACTTAATTATTTTATAACTGAAAGCTTCTACCTCTTAAACCTCTTCACCTATTTTGCCCATCTTCCCATCTCCCTGTCCTGTGGCAACTGTCACATTATTCTCTGTATTTTTGAGTCTGTTTCCTCTTTTTGCTTGTTCATTTTTTTGTTAATTGTGTTTTGTTTTTTAGATTCCACATACAAGTGATATCATACGGTGTTTGGTTTTTACTGTCTGATTTATTTCATTTAGCATAATTCACTCTAGGTCCATCTATGTTATAAATGACAAGATTTCATTTATTTTAAATGACTGAGTAACATTAAATTGTACACACACACACACACCACATCTTCCTTCCTTCTTTCTTTCTTTCTTTCTTTCTTTCTTTCTTTCTTTCCTTACTTATATCCCCAAGTTATTTAGCATATAGTGCGATAATGGTTTCAGGAGTAGAGTCCATTGATTCATCCCCAATGCATAACACCCAGTGCTCATCCCAACAGGTGTCTTCCTTAATGCCTCTTACCCATTTAGCCCATCCCTCCACCCCAACCCCCTCCAGCAACCCTCAGTTTGTTCTCTGTATTTAAGAGTCTCTTATGTTTTGTCCCTCTCCCTGTTTTTATATTATTTTTGCTTCCCTTCCCTTGTGTTCATCTGTTCTGTCTTAAAGTCCTCATATGAGTGAAGTCATGATATTTGTCTTTCTCTGACTAATTTCGCTTAGCATAATACCCTCTAGTTCCATCCATGTGGTTGCAAACGCCAAGATTTCATTCCTTTTGATTGCCAAGTAATACTCCATTGGATATATATATATATATATATATATATATATACACACACACACACACACACACACACACACATATACATACATACACACACACACACACACACACCACATCTTCTTTATTCATTCATCTGTTGATGGAAATTTGGGCTCTTTCCATACTTTGGCTATTGTCTAAAGTGCTGCTATAAACATTGGGGTGCATGTGCCCCTTCAAAACAGCACACTTGCATCTCTTATCTCTTGGGTAAATACCGACTAGTTCAATTGCTGGTTCCCTTTTTAGATTTTTGAGGAACTTCCATATTGTTTGCCAGAGTGGCTGCACAAGTTTGCATACCCACCAGCAGTGCAAAAGGGATCCTCTTTCTCCTCATCCTTGTCAACATCTGTTGTTGCCTGAGTTGTTAATGTTAGCCGTTCTGACAGGTGTGAGATGATATCTCATTGTGGTTTTGATTTGTATTTCCCTGATGATGAGTGATGTTGAGTATCTTTTCATGTGCTGGTTGGCCATCTGGATGTCTTCTTTGGAGAAGTGTCTCTTCATGTCATTTACCCATTTTTTCACTGGATTATTTATTTTTTGGGTGTTGAGTTTGGTAAGTTTTTATAGATTTTGGATACTAACCCTTTATCTTACATGTATTTGCAAATATCTTCTCCCATTCTATCAGTTGCCTTTGGTTTTGATGATTGTTTCCTTCCCTGTGAAAAGCTTTTATTTTGATGAATAGTTCATTTTTGCTTTTGTTTGCCTCCAGAGACTTGTTGAGTAAGAAGTTGTACTTTTTCTTTTCTCTCCAGCTGCTTTTTGGCAGGGGGATGCTTTCTTGTACTCTCCTCCCTGTCTTTGTCCTCTCTCATCAAGCAAAAACAGTTCCCTGCCCCCCACAGCTTCTCTCTCCCCTGGTTCACCTCTCTGTACCGCATATCTTGTGATTTCTGTGGTTCAGGTTGTGCAGATTGTTGTGTGAATCCTCAAATCAGTTTTCTAGGTGTTCAGAATAGTTGAGTGTTGATCCGGCTGTATTTTAGGGATGAAAGATGCAAAAAAACCTTCCATGCTGTTCAGCCATCTTGGCTCCTCCTTTCTCTCCATATTTAAATTTATTTCTAAGAATTTTATTCTTTATATATTTGTAAATGTTTTTTTTTGTTAATTTAAATTCAAGTTATCTAATATATACTTAACTAGTAGCATTGGTTTAAAGAATAGAATTTATTGATTCATCACTTACATATAATACCCAGTGCCCATCCCAACAAGTGCACTCCTTAATATGCATCATCCATTTAGCTCATCCCCCCACTCACCTCCCCTCCATCAACCTCAGTTTGTTCTCTGGAGTTAAGAGGCTCTTATGGTTTATCTCCCCCTTTATTTTTATCTTATTTTTCCTTCCCTTCACCTATGTTCATTTATTGTGTTTTGTAATACTCTTTATCTCCATCCATGATGTTGCAAATGGCAAGATTTCATTCTTTTTGATCACGGAGTAATATTCCATTGTATATATATACCACACGTTTATCCATTCATCAGTTGATGGACATTTGGGCTCTTTTCCTAATTGGGCTATTGTTGAAAGTGCTGCTGTAAACATTGTGTTACATGTGCCCATTTGAATCAGCACATTTTGTCCTTTGGGTAAACACCTAGTAGCAGAATTGCTTGGTCATAGGGTAGTTTTTAATGTTTTGAGGAACCTCCATAGTATTTTCCAGAATGGCTGCACCAGTTTGCATTCGCATCAACAGTGCAAAAGTGTCCTCCTTTTCCGACATCCTCACTAACATCTGTTGTTTCCTGAGTTGCTAATTTTAGCCATTCTGACAGATGTGAGGTGTTATCTCATGGCTTTGATTTGTATTTCCATGATGATGAGTGATGTTGAGTATCTTTTCATGTGTGTGTTAGCCATCTGGATGTCTTCTTTGGAAAAGTGTCTATTCATGTCTTCTGCCCATTTCTTCACTGGATTATTTTTTGGGTGTTGAGTTCGGTAAGTTCTTTATAGATTTTGGATACTGACACTTTATCAGATATGCCATTTGAAAATATCTTGTCCCATTCTTTTGGTTGCCTTTTAGTTTGTTGATTGTTTCCTTGGCTGTGCAGAAGCTTTTTGTCTTGATGAGGTCCTAATACTTCATTTTTGCTTTTGTTTCTCTTGCCTTGGAGACAGGTCATGTAATAAGTTGCTGCAGCCAAAGTCACAGAGCTTGTTTCCTATTTTCTCTTGTAGGATTTTGATAGATTCCTGTTCACAATTATGGTTTTCATCCACTGCATTTTTTTGTGTGTATGATGTAAGAAAGTGGCCCAGGTTTTTTCTTTTGCATATTGCTTTCCTGTTCTCCCAGCACTATATGCATAAATTTTCTTAATTATGTGGGGTTTTTTTTGCTTTTTAACGTTTTTATTGAAATCTCTGTTAACATACAGTGTGATTTTGGGTGTACAATATAGTGATTCAAAAATCCCATATATTACCCTGTGCTTGTCAAGATAAGTGTACTCATAATACCTATCACCTGTGTTACTCATCTTCCCACCCACATCTCCTCTTGTAATCATCAGTTTCCTCTCTATAGTTAAGAGTCTATTTGTTGGTTTGCTTCTTTCTCTCTCTCTTTTTTCATTATGCTCCTTTGTTTCGTTTATTAAATGTTTGTTTCTTAAATATGAGTGAATTTATATGTTATTTGTCTTTCTCTGACTGATGTATTTCACTTAGCATAATACTCTAACTCCATCTACATCATTGCAGATGACAAGATTTCCTTTTTTATCATGGCCAAATAATATTCCATTATATATATACACCCCATCTTTATCTGTTCATTAGTTGATGGATGGACATTTTCCACAGAATTTTGATTACATTTTCCCAATGATATTTCAGCCTTAAGTGTGGATGTTAAGGATAATTCAAAAAAACTGTACCTTGCATTCATCATCTAGTTTACAATTTATTTATTGAAAGATATTTTAATACTTAATTGGAATATTTGCTATCACACAGAATCAAGTTTTGTCTCTAGAGTTCATAAATACCCATTTTCTATCCTTTGCATTATGTCTATGATTCTAAGGATCAGTGATTACCAGAGATTAATAGGAAATTTCAACTTGGTCGGAATGAACTTGGTGGTTCTACATTGCTGTAAAGATAAAAGAGCAATAACGTATGGGTAGGGAATTTTAAAAATCATGACATGAGGAAATTGCATAAACAATTGCATAGAACAAAATAATAGAGAATAATCACTTTTTTGACATTATATCAGAAGAGTGGGTTTACTAACATGTCACACTATCATTATTATCATGACACTATAAAAGAAACCATCCTGATCATCTCAGAATTTTCCATTGTAGCCTGCAGTTTGTGACTAACATTTAGCAGAAAAAACATTTACTTTCCCCCCAAATATCTGAAAGTGTCATTTTGTCATAATATTTAAAAAAGTGAGTCTGCATTGCCCTTGGTTGAATGATCTAGTTTATATTGAATTGAGAGAGTTATATAACCTGCTTGGCAGATGTCATATTGAATGATACAAATTTGCTTCTAATGTTGGAAGAACACTAGATGGAAGGAGAGATGGATAAGTGTATGAATTGGAAATGAATTAATTGATGATTCAGTTAAAATCAGTATTTAAAAAAATGTTTATTTATTTTGAGAGAGAGAGCAAGCGAAGAGCAAGCATGGGGGGGGGGTGGAGAAAGAATCTGAAGCAGGCTCTGTGCTGTCAGTACAGAGGCTGACATGGGGCTTGAACCCATTAACTGTGAGATCATGACCTGAGCTGAAATCAAGATTAAGACACTCAAATAACTGAGCCGCCCAAGTGCCTCTAAAATCAGTATTTATCCCAGAGTACTATGACAATTCTTTGTTTGAATGGTCATCTGGTTTATGTTACACTTCATTAGAAGCCAAAGGGGATGTAATAAAGATACTGCCTCAACTGTGAAGAGCTCACAAAATGGCAGGAAACAAAAATGTTTTAAAATAATAATAAAGGCTAAAAAATGAGAATTGTTCTTTTAGTGACATACACAGAATTCTATATGGGATACAAAGGATTTTTGAGAAAGCATTTGAATCTATGGGATCACAGTTTCATGGAGGTGTGGTATTTCAGATGACTGCTGAAGAATGGGAAAGAAAGAGGTGGAGGATATATTAAGTCACAGGAAGTGACATTGGTTAGTTAGTAAGTCTAGGGTTAGCCCATGGGGGGTCTTGAACTCTTCACCAATTATTTAAAAGCAGCAGCACTGCATAGAGTTTAAGAGAAAATGTCTGGGTCATACAGAATTGTTTCCATGCCATTTCTCAACTGTTGTCAGCAACTGAGTAATCCAGGAAGCTGACTCTGAGGTGTAGTTGGTATACAAGACATGTGGAGGGCCTGGGAATTGTGGAAGGGAAGAGAATTGGGCAGAGGGAGAATTTGCACTGTTAAGTAGGCTCAGTAATAGCCTTGGCCCTACCGCATGGGAATATCTGGTGCTAAAATGTCCTATCAGACTTGTGTTGGGCAGAAATGTCTGGTCTTTTATACCCTCTTTGACCAGCTATTGGGTGTGGGCTGCCTATGGGAGGATGAACTTTGGAAGGCATGTAGACTTGTGGCCCTCCTTGTCCTCTCTCTTGAGCTTGGCTTGGGCTCATTCAAACCCTGGTGGTCCCTGGGTTTAGGTCCAACAAGAAAGGAGGCCCCAAGTGTGCAAGTGCTCTTGAAACCTGTGGTTGGGTCACATTTATTATAGTTCTTTTTGCCAAAACATGTCACATGTTCAACCCAGGTTCAAGGGGGTGGTCGAACCTCTAGGTTTGGGACCATGTGGGTGCCTTTAAGAAGGACACAAATAGTTAATATCGTGGTAAGGACACTAAACTCACAACATTAATCAACCTCATTGATGTGTCTGCTTTACCATTTAAAAATATTTTCCCTTACCCTCAAACAGTTCATTTAAAACTTATAGCTAACACTCACACACTTCTTTTTCTGAAGCAGAAATGATCACACACTTTCTGCATTTAAAAGAGATTGTTTTGCAGATGTTATCAGAATAAGAACAGAGAAAAAATTTTTAAGGGGAAAGTCATAGAAAAAGTATGATAATGGGAGTACCTGGTTGGCTCAATGGGCATCCGACTTTGGCTCAGTTCATGATCTCGGTTTGTGAGTTTGAGCCTTGGGTTGGGCTCTGTGCTGACAGGTCAGGGACTGAAGCCTGCCTTGGATTCTGTGTCTCCTTCTCTCTCTGTCTGCCCCCTCCCCCATTCATGCGCTCTGTCTTTCTCAAATGTAAATAATGTAAATAAGCATTAAAAAAATAACCATCCTTCCTCCCCATTAAAAATATATGATCCTGTGCAACAGTTAAACACAATCTGTAGTTAATGCTGCTGTTTTCAAAAAGAAAAAAATTACAAAATGTAAGAAACCATGTACCAATTTTTCTTAATAAATAACAAGACTTTTTCAAACCAGTTATGTGCATTCCAGCAGTAAACAGTAAGAGATGTGGGCAAGGGTCAGGTGGAAGCTATTGTCAGAAAAGGAAATATAAATAGCCCTCAAGCATGTGTGACTGGGTTCTACTTCTCTTAAAACTGATTTGTAAGCTAAGATGATTAGACTCTGTTTTTCTTGGGTCCTCCTGGCAGGTATTTTAGAGCAGGCAGTGGGGAGAAGCCAGGCTTGAGAGACCATGAGGAAACAGGCTTTCTGGGAGAGATGCCAGAATGTGATTGATGTAAACATATGAGGATCAATTTCTTAACATCTATCAGATACAGAAACACACAAAGATTTTAATCATGAATATTTGTACTTCCAGGAAATAATTTTATAGACATACCTGCATGATGTACAAAACCATGAGCTCGGTGTTGCTTATAATGTGAAAAAATGGGGACGGATCAAAATCTTCAATGGGAACATGCAAATATATGTAGGTAAACTCCTAGAAATGAATAAAGCTGATCAATGAGCAGTGATAAGGAAGATGACCAAATATCAAGATAAGGTAATTAAAACCAACTTGCAGATCTCCATATGTGGTGTGCTTCCTCTTGTAGTGTATGCGCAGGACATGCTGTACCTATGCAGACAATGGCAATGGTTGTCTTTGGGACATAAGACTAGGGTTTGAGGGTGTGGGACTTTCATTTTCACTTTCTAATTTGAATGTTTAAAAAACCCTGTATGTATTAAAAGGAGATAAAGTTTCAAAAGTAAACTTAAAAATTTAGTTGATTTTTCTATTTAGATTTGGCCACAAAATAATTTGAATTCCACAAGGTAAATGATATTTTTAAATCTCTTTTCCCCCATTCAATTGTTTTTTATAAAAAATTTTTAATGTTTATTTATTTTTGAAAGAGAGAGAGAATGCAAGCAGGGGAAGGGCAGAGAGAGGGAGACACAGAATCTGAAGTAGGCTCCCGGCTCTGAGGTGTTAACACAGAGCCCAACATGGGGTTTGAACTCACAAATTGTGAGACCATGACCTGAGCTGAAGTTGAACCCTTAACCAACTGAGCCACCCAAGGGCCCCTCCCCCCATTCAATTTAATGTAACCAACTAACCTGGTTAATGGGGCCTGAGATTTTGTCTTTGACATGTCCCCCCCCCCGCCACTGACTTCCTGACATCTTTGCTTCCTAGAAACTCAGGTTTCTTATCTCATAGGAAGACCACCACAGAACTCAACACATCACCTTACTGATTTCTTGCAACATATAAAACATTTAGCAGGTATAATAGTGCCCTTTTTACAACAACATTTAAATTTAAAAAATTGAACTGTTTTTCAAAGGGCAAACACCAAAACTTTTGGGGTGCTGGATGCAAATAAGAATTGGATGATAAAATTCAGGATAGTTTCTATTAGGTTGTGTGTGCTTTATTTAAGATGCAATCTTGGCACTACCAAAATATTTACTCACACACAGAAGATACAGGTCTGTTGAAAAGTCTATTTTTTTCCTGCTTTAAAATTTATGGTTTTAGGGCCTCCTGGGTACCTCAGTTGGTTAAGTGTCTGACTCTCAATCTCAGCTCAGACCATGATTTTATTTTTTGTTTTGTTTCCCTTTTTAATTAAAATATAATTAACATACAGTGTTACATTAGTTTCAGGTGTACAATATAATAATCCAACAATTTGTACATTTCTTAGTGCTTTTCAGGATTAGTGTACTCTTAATTTCCTTTTTCTATTTCACCAATCCCCTCCCTCACTTTCCTTCTGGCAAACACCTGTTTGTTTTCTGTACTTAAGAGTCTTTTTTTTTTAGTCTCCTTTTTTTTCTTATTTGTTTTGTTTCTTAAATTCCACATATGAGTGAAATCATATGACATTAGACTTGTTTCACTCAACATTATTCTCTCTAGGTCCATCCATGGTGTTGCAAATGGCAAGATACCATTCTTTTTTTATGGTGGAGAACTTGAATAGATATTTTTCCAAAGATGACATACAGATAGCCAGCAGACACATGTGAAAAATGGTCAAACATCACTCATCATCAGGGAAATGCAAATCAAATCTACAATGACATATCACCTTCAACTGACATAATAGCTAAAATAAAAAAAGATAAGAAATAACAAGTGTTGACGAGAATGTGGAGAAAGTGGAACCCTCATGCATCACCGGTGGGAATGCAAACTGGGGCAGCCACTGTGGAAAACATTATGAAGTTTCCTCAAAAAGTTAAAAATAGAAATAGCATATGATCCAGTAATTGCACTACTGAGTATTTACCCAAAGAAAACAGAGATACTTTTTCCCCATTAAATCCAGTCTAGTTAACATGCAGGATTACATTAGTTTCAGGTGTACAATGTAGTGACTTAGCAATTCCATACATCATCAGTACTCATCAAAACAAGTGCAAAAAAAGAAAAGGCAAAAAATACTAATTCAAAAAGATATGTCCACCCCTATATTTAATGCAGCACTTTTTTTTTTACAATAGTCAAGGATGGAAATAGCCCAAGTGTCTATCAGTAGATGAGTGGATAAGGAAGATGTGGTATAGATATGTATGAACATATATACACGCCATGAAATATTACTCAGCCATTAAAAAGTGTATGGTCCTAGATTTAGGAGGCAGAATAGATCAAAAAAATACATGGATGTGTAAAAGTTCAGGTAATTCTATGATTGATGGATGAATTAATCTAATCAATACAAACCGCATTCTGCACTTAAGTGAAATAATATGTTGTTTGTCTTTCTCTGACTGACTTATTTCATGTAGCATTATACCCTCCACGTCCATCCATGTTGTTGTGAATGGCAATATTTCAATCTAAAAACCCAAAGGAACAAATGATTCCAGAAAAAAGAGTTATAAATACAGAGAACAAACTGATGGTTGCCAGAAGGGCTGGTAGGGGGATGGTGAAAGAGAAGGGGATTAAGATAAAAAAATAAATATGTCACAGAGATGAAAAGTACAGCAAAGGGAATAGAGTCAATAATATTGTAATAACATTGTATTGTGGCAGATGGTGACTACACTTAGCATGGTAAGCATTTAATAATGTATATGATTGTGAATCACTATGTTGCACACCTGAAACTAATATCACATGTCAACTATGGTTTAAAAAAAACATTCCAGAGTTTTGGTCACTTGTATTTTTCTTGCCTTTTATCTTTCCTCTCAGTTAAAAATAAACAGAGTTGCTCATTAATGCCTGAATAACCACATTATTTACCCTCATAGGGCAGTTATGATCTAAAAGCTTAGTGAGGAATGACCATGGCACTGTGGTTTGATTTATTGATGGCGGTCCCACTATGTTGTGAGAAATTGTAGACCTGTTGCTCATCCTTTCTCCCAGAATGGTGTGATATCTCTGTGTACCTGCTGAAAGAGAAGTGTTTGTTGTTTAAAGTTAGAAAAGTAGTTAGGGAAAAGTATTCACTTCTTCCTAAGCAGAAGGCAGACCCTTGGGATCTCATTATTGAGCTGACTGAGTACAGGGGCTGACAGTGAGGAGCTCATTTTCTCTTGGTCCCCATGGACTCTATCATACTCAGAAGAAAGACCTGGGGAGGTGTTTTGTCCCCATGCTCCGTATAGCTATTGGAGTTTCCAATATTTCATTTCTGTTCACACAGTGATGTAATCTCTGGGGTCATCTACTTCAGGGAAGAGACAATTAAGGACTATTTATTGTTGAAGGCTAAGTGAGTAGGTCATCATCCTGCTTGAGTCTTGCCTCTTGTGGACCCTGCCCTGAGCAGTGGGGCCACTGGGCTATCTCCTCAATGCTGCTGCCACCTCAGTCCTCAGACGTTGTAGGTAATCAGCATCATTCACTTCCCCAGCGCTGGAACAATCCTAACATTTGAATGGAAGCATAAAAAGACCCCAGATAGCTGAAGCAGCCCTCAAAAAAGCAAAGCAAAGCTGGGGGCCTCACAATTCCAGACTCCAAGTTACCTTATAAAGCTGTAGTGATCAAAGCAGTATGAATATATGGGAAAGTGGGGTGGGGTGGGGTGGGGAAGAAAAGTAAACACCCTATAGAGGCTTGCTTTTTTAAAAAAATTAGTTAACATAAAGTGCAATATTAGCTTCAGGAGTAGAATTCGGTGATTCATCACTTACATACAACAAACACCCAGTGCTCATCACAACAAATACCCTTCTTAATACCCATCACTCATCTAGCCCATCTCCCACCCACCTCCTTCCATCAACCCTCAGTTTGTTCTCTATCATTAAGAGTCTCTTGTGGTTTGTTTCCCTCTCTTCTCTTCCCACCTTCCCATATAGTCATCTGTTTTGTTTCTCAAATTCCATAGATGAGTGAAATCATGTGGTATT
The DNA here is from genome assembly GCF_023721935.1 of Panthera uncia. NCBI lineage: Eukaryota > Metazoa > Chordata > Mammalia > Carnivora > Felidae > Panthera > Panthera uncia. Next base: position 1,262,953 of record NW_026057581.1, on the reverse strand, counting down.
TGTCTTTCTCTGATAGACTGACTTTACTTCTCATAATACATACTAACTCCATCCACGTCATTGAAAATACCAAGATTTAATTCCTTTTGATGGCTGAGGAATGTGTGTACACACACACACACACACACATACACACACACACACACACACACACTCACACCACATCTTATTTATCCATTCATCTGGGGATAGACATATGTGCTGTCTCCATAGTTTGGCTATTGTTGATAATGCTGTCATAACCACTGGGGTTCATGTCCCTTTCAAATCAGTATTTTTGTATCCTTTGGTAATTACCTAGTTGTGCAATTTCTAGATTGTAGGGCAGTTTTATTTTTAGTGTACTGAGGAATCTCCATACCATTTTCCAGAGTGGCTGCACCAGTTTGCATTCCCACCAACAGTGCACGAGGGTTCCCCTTTCTCCACATCCTCACCAATACCTGTTGTCTCTTGTGTTAATTTTAGCCATTCTTACAGGTGTGAGGTGGTGTCTTATTGTGGTTTTGATTTGTATTTCCCTGATGATGAGTGATGTTGAACATTTTTTCATGTGTCTGTTAGCCATCTGGATGTCTTCTTTGAAAAAGTGTCTATTCATGTCTTCTGCCCATTGCTTTACTGGATTATTTGTTTTTTGGGTGTATTGTGTTGATAAGTACTTTATAGATTTTGGATACTAACCCTTTATCTGACATGTCACTTGCAAATATCTTCTCCCATTCTGTAGACTGCCTTTTAGTTTTGTTGATTGTTTCCTTCATTGTGGAGAAGCTATTTATGTTGATGATGTCTCAATAATTCACTTTTGCTTTTATTTCCTTGCCTCTGGAGATGTGTCTTGTATGAAGTTTGTATGGCCGAAGCCAAAGAGGTTGCTATTCATTTTCTCCTATAGAATTTTGAAGATTTCTGCCCACATTTAGGCCTTTCATTCATTTTGAATTTATTTTTGTGTGGGGTGAAAGAAAGTGGTCTAGAAAGTCCCTGTCCTATTTTCCCAGCACCATTTGCTGAAGAGAATGTCTTTTTTCCTTTGGATACTCTTTCCTGCTTTGTTGAAGATTAGTTGGCTATACATTTGTGCATCCACTTCTGGGCTCTCTATTCTGTTCCATTGATCCCTGTGTCTGTTTTTGTGCCAGTAGTATACTGTCCTCATGATTACAGCTTTGTAATAGAGCTTGAAGTCATAATTGTGATGCCTCCACCTTTCTTTTCTTTTTCAGCATTACTTTGGCTATTCAGGGTCCTTTGTGGTTACACACAAATTTTTGATTTGTTCTAGCTCTGAGAAGAATATTGGTTTATTTTGATTGGGATTGCATTGAATGTGTAGGTTGTTTTGGGTAGTATCCACAGTTTAACAACATTTCTTCAAATCCATGAGCATGGAATGTTGTTCCATTTCTTTCTGTCTTCTTCAATTTCTTTCATAGGCTTTCCATAGTTTTAAGAGCACAGATCTTTGATCTCTTTGGTTAGATTTATTCATAGGCATCTTATGGTTTTTGGTGCAATTATAAATGGGATTGATTCCTTGATTTCTATTTGGCTGCTTTATTATTGGTGTATAGAAATCAACTGATTTCTCTATTTTATATCCTGTGACTTTGCTGAATTTATGTATCAGATCTTGCCATTTTTTGGTGTAGGCTTTTGAGTTTTCCATGTAGGGTATCATGTCATCTGTGAAGAGTGCAAATTTGCCTTCTTCCTTGCCAATTTGGATTCATTTTGTTTCCTTTTGATGTCTCATTGCTGAGACTAGGACTTCCAGTACTGTGTTGAACAACAGTGGTGAGAGAGGACATCCCTGTCATGTTCCTGATCTTATGGGGAAAGCTCTCAGTTTTTTACCATTGAGGATAATATTAGCTGTGGGTCTTTCATATATGGCCTTCAAGATGTTGAGGTATGTTCCTTCTATCCCTAACTTCTTGAGTTTTTAATCAAGAAAGGATGCTGTATTTTGGCAAATGCTTTTTCTGCATTTTTGGAGAATTATATGGTTTTTATCCTTTCTTTTATTAATTTGATGCATTATGTTGATTAATCTGTGAATATTGAACCAGGCTTGCAACACAGGAATAATTCCCACTTGTTCGTGGTCAGTGGTTCTTTTAATGCACTGTTGAATTTGAATTGCTGGTACATGCTTAGAATTTTTCACCCAGATTCATAAGGGGTATTGGCCTGTAATTCATTTTAGTGGGGTCATTATCTGCCACTCACTTCTAGTTTTTCAAGTGTCTGTTGAGAAATTTCCAGCTAGCCTTCTGGGTTTTCCCTTATAATTTGAGTTCTTTTATCTTGCTGATTTTAAGATTTTTCTTTTATCACTATATTTTGCAAATTTAATTAGAATATATCTTGGTATTGGTGTGCTTTTGTTGATTTTGATGGGAGTTCTCTGTGCCTCCTGGATTTGGATGTCTGTTTCCTTCCACAGATTAGGGAAGTTTTCAGCTCTTATTTCTTAAACTACACTTTCTGCCCCCTTTTCTCTCTCTTCTTCTGGGACTCCTATAATACAAATGTCATTACATTTGATGAAATCACTGAGTTCTCTAGGTCTATTCTCGTGTTCCATAATTCTTTCTCACTTTTGTTCAGCTTCACTCTTTTTCCATTATTTTCTATTGTCACTTATTTATTACTTTGCTTCTTCCAGGATGCTATTCATTTCATCAAACCTGTTTCCCATCTCATTTATTGCATTCTTCTTCTCTGATTGATTCTTTTTTTAACTCTTTTATCTATGTGGTAAGGGTCTTCCTGATGCCTTCCATTCTTTCCTCAATCCCAGTGACTATTCTTATGATTGTTGCTTTAAATTCTCTATCAGGCATGTTACTTATACCTGTCTCACTTAGATCACTGGCTGTGACCTTATTTTGTTATTTCATTTGGGATGAATTCCTCTATCTTGACATTTTGTCTAAGTCCCTGCCTCCTTCTCTGTGTTAGAAAAATCATTATGTCTCCTGCTACTGGAAGTAATGTCCTTATAAAGAAGAGGTTGTGTAGAAGCCCAGGGCCTGGGGCTTTATTTAGATAAGTGTCTTCAGTATGTGCTGTGTGTGCTCTGCTGTTGTGTTTTGGCTGCTCTAACCTTCAGGCCAGTCATCTGCAGAGGCTCTCCTTGCCTCCCATGGGCACCGTTTGATCCCTGGCATGAATGTGGTGAGTTTAACTAGGTGGGATCTGGTATGCTTATGAAATGAGACTTGACACCAGCTCCATGAGAAGTGAGGCCCTGCAAAACTCTCTGGTCAAGAGATGTGGTGGCTCATGCTGGACCTCTGAGGGAGGGGCCTGCCACACTGGGGCTGAGGCAAGCTTGCTTGAGAAGGACCATCTTGCCAAAGCACAGAGGCATGGGACTTGGTGAGGCAAGTTAGGCAGCCAGCGCCCATGTGGTGCTGTTTCCCATAGGTGGCTCTGTGTCTATGCTGAAGGATGGGGCAACGGAAATGCTGGCCAGTTTCTTAGTTCCTAGAGAGGCATCTACCTGAATGCTTATAGAAGTACTGATTATCTTATAGGGGCTCAATATATTTTAGGGATTTATTCTAATTTAACATAATGGTCTGAGTATATACACTTCTTTCAGGGAAATAAGAGGGAGATTAATTATTTAAAATATTGGTGTATTTTGCAGGACTGATCCAGAAGAAACTTAAGCAAAGGAAAAAAAGAACTAGAGATACACATAAAAACCAACAATTATAGGTATAAAATGTAATGTTTTCCTAAGAGTCCATTGCTCGTCTGTTTTTGATATATTTATTATTGAAGTTAGCAAATGACTTAATATTTCTCCTAACGTTATTCAAGATTCTTGTGAAGAGTAAGAACAAACTTTCCAGATATAAGTGTATTGAGTGAGGTGGCTAGACTGTGTACATCAGGCCCATAGAACTTATATCCTCTGTGTGGACCTTTTTGTTGGCTTGTGAACTGTTTCTGGAGGCACCTATGAAAGAGATTTGTGTAGATGAAAGGACATTGACAGCATCCTACCTCACATTATGTTTTATGTGAGGCATTTCTGTGTTATTCTGAGTGGGAAGGTAAAAATTATCCAGTGATTCCTCCTCTTTACATTTTGAGAATTATGAAGTGACAGAGAAGAAAATATTATATATGTGATTGATTGCAATGATTAAATAATGGGGTCTTTTAGAGAAAGGTATCAGATCACAGAAAATATCAAAGTTCAATTAAAAACTCATCCAATTTTCCCATAAAAAGCTAACTACTGTATTATGATAAATGGAAATAAAAAGATTTATTCATTTTATGAGAGTCCACTACAGAAAAATGTACAAATCTACATTTCTCAAACTTTACATAAATTCCATGATTCTATAGATAGAGCTAAGTCAAATCCTAACTAAACTCATAAGAGTCATATTCTTTATCCATTGAGACTGAGACAGTCATGGAATAAATGTTTCATGAATGAATAAGTAATGAATAAGACTGTTTTATTACCTTTTAAGCCCTTTAAGTTGTTTCTACTCACTTTCTTGTGAGAAATAACTTCAATAACAAAGACCAATTTAGTCAGGATATTGATAAATGTTTGTATGGCATCTCAAGAGATTTGATGTACAAAATCATTATTTGTACGTTACAATGTTATATGCTCCCCACAAAGTAAGTGAAGCCACTCATTCAAGTCTATATTTCTGAGGATGAAAGCACTAGCATAGAAAATACAAAACCAGATAAACAAAACAGTTCTTATGGGTCTTTAGCATAAATCATATACATTCAAGTTTATATTTAGAGCCTCTTTGTGTTATATTACAAACAAAATAAAAATTCCTGTTTTCCCTCAAGATATGCAAATGGTTAGAGTCATAAAAGAGCTAAGTAGGATGGGTATAGTATTGTTTGCATCCACAGAATATTCATATGCACCAACTGTTCTATTAATTGTCTCTATGATCTAGGAATCACTTGCCTCAGTAGAAATTGAAGACAGATTCCCACCAACAGTGCATGAGGGTTCGTTTTTCTCCATATCCTTACCGACACTTGCTATTTTTTGCATTTTTGATTTTACTTATTCTGACAGATGTAAGGTAATCTCATATTGTGGTTTTAATTTGCATTTCTCTGATGCTTAGTGATGTTGAGCATATTTTCATGTGTGTTGGCTATCTATCTGTCTTCTTTGGAAAAAGGTATATTAGGGTACTCTGCCTATTTTTAAATCAGATTTTTTTGGTGTTGAGTTGTATAAGTTATTTATACATTTTGAATATATCATTTAGATATATCTTCTCCCATTCGGTAGTTTGCCCTCTTGTGTTGTTTATTGTTTACTTTGCTGTGCAAACTCTTTTAGTTTTGTTGTAGTCTCAATAGTTTAATGCTGCTTTTGTTTCTCTGGTCAGAGGAGACATATTTCAGAAAGTGTTTCTGTGGCTGATGTCAAAGGAATTGCTATCCTCATGCACTGTTGGTGGGAATGCAAATTGGTACAGCCACTGTGGAAAACACTATGGAGTTTCCTTGAAAAACTAAAAATAGAAGTACCATATGATCCATTAATTCCACTAAAACACTAATTTGAAAAGATATGTGCACCCCTGTTTACTGCAGCATTATTAATAATAGTCACTATATGGAAGCAACCCAAGTGCCCATCAATAGATGAATGGATACAGAAGATAGAAGAAACAGAATAGAATATTTATCAGCCATAAGAAGAACAAAATCTTGCCACTTGCAATAACGTGGTTGGAGCTAGGGCATGTAATGCTAAGTGAAATAAGTCAGAGAAAGACAAATACCATATGATTTCACTCATATGTTGAATTTAGGCATCAAAGCAAATGAACAAACAAATAAAAGAAAGAGATTAAAAAAACAGACTCTTAAATATAGGGAATTAGTAATTTCTAGAGGGGAGGTGAGTGAGGAGATGGGTGAAATAGATAAAGGGGATTAAAAAAATTATACGTGATGAGCACTGATAAATGTATAGAATTGTTGAGTCATATTGTACATCTGAAACTAAACTATATAACACTGTGTGTTATTTCACTTGAATAAAACAAATAAAGACAATTAGAAAATGGTTTTCATTCTTATCCAGGGTAATACTTTTCTTTGACTTTCCATTCCTCTTCGATTTTGTAGATTCACGGTCAATCTCACCAGCTTCCTCAATGCATTCTTCATGTCCTTGTTCCGCAGGGTATAAATAAGAGGGTTAAGACTTGGAGTGACAATCGTGTAAAAGAGGGTGAGGAACTTTCCCTGGTCTTTGGAGGCACTGTTACCTGGTTGCAGGTACATGTAGATAATAGTTCCATAGAAGATGGACACGACAGTGAGATGAGATCCACAGGTATTAATTGCTTTTTGTTGGCCTTCTTTTGACTTTATTCTCAGCACAGCTTTGGCGATGTAGCCATAGGATATAAGAATAAGGCCGAGTGGTGTAAGGACAAAGACAAAGCCTAAAGCAAAAACAGACATTTCAACTGTTGTGGTGTCTATACATGCTATCTTGACCATAGCTGGCAACTCACACAAGAAATGGTCCAGAAGGTTGTTTCCACATTGAGGCAAATTGAGGGTGAGTGTACATAATAATACAGAATTGGCCAAACTAATGCTCCAGACTGTGATTATCATCTTGAGACAGAGATGTGGGTTCATGATTACCAAATAATGCAGGGGCTTACAAATAGCTGTGAAACGATCATAGGACATAACAGCGAGGAGGAGACACTCAGTGGAACCCAACCACATATAAACGTAGAGTTGAGTGACACAGCCCACATAGCTGATGGTCTTGTCAGGTCCCCACAAGTTAACAAGCATCTGAGGGATGATGCTGGTTGTGAAACATAGATCCAGGAAAGATAGGTTCCTGAGGAAAAAATACATCGGTGTGTGGAGATGGGAATCCAGGAGAGATGCAAGGATGATGGCTGTGTTACCCACCCATGTAACGCAGTAGAAGAGAGTGACAACTCCTGATAGGACCATCTCCAGTTTGGGATGGTCCGAGAAGCCGAGCAGAATAAAACCGTGCAGAGAAGTGTGATTGTTTTGGCCCATAGTCCTTCAGTGTCCAAATCGTAGAATGAGAAAAGCAGAAGGAGGGAAAGGAGGATGGGAATGATGATGTGGAACAGGAGGAGGAATAAGGAAGAAGAAGGAGAAGGAGAAATTGATCAGTAGAGACCACATAATTTAACTAAATACAGAACTAAAAAAAGAGAAAGAATTTGTTAATTATTAAAAAAATAATGGGTCAAGGTAAATATTATAGCCAAGTAATCTGGTATTTGTTGTAGATACTTTTATGGTGTTGGGTTTAATATTATATTTTTATCTAGGTGACCTTGGAGAGTTTGGTGAAATTTGTCACATGTAAATTTGCAAGTGTGAAAAGGGTCTGGTTCTAAAGTGATGTGACCCTCTGATTCTCTACCCATCTAGTTTGCTTGATATAATGAACACATTATTTTTTTGGTCAGGAAATTTGCCTATAAAATGTAATTATTTTGCTAATGTCAGAATGAGGAAAAGAGTGTTCCTCTTCTTTCATATCTTAGTGAGTAGTACCGTTGGTGTAGTGATTTCTCACGTAGGAGACATGGCCTTTTATCTTTGGCACCTTTATGTCTCTCATCCCAATACTTAACTTATCACTGAAATGGTAAATTTTAATGCAAGTTGTATTTTAACTATCATCTGCTAAATTTCTCAAATTCCACATATGGGTGAAATCATATAGTATCTGTCTTCCTCTGACCAATTTTACTTAGTATAATACCCTCCAGCTCCATCTACATTCCTGCAAATGGCAAGATTTAATTCTTTTTGATTGCCGAGTAATATTTCAATGTGTATATATATATATATATATATATACAACATCTTTTTATTTTCTTTCTCAAGTTAGTTAATATACAGTGTAGTTTTGGCTTCAGGAGAAGAATCCACTGATTCGTCCCTTATGTATAACACCCAGTGCTCATGACAACAAGTGCCCTCCTTAATGTCCATCACTCATTTTCCCCAACCCCGCCCCCTCATCCCCATCCACCCTCAGTTTATTCTCTGTATTTAAGAGTCTCTTATGTTTTGCCTCCCTCTCATTTTTATCTTATTTTCCTTCCCTTCCCCTATGATCATGTTAAATTTCTCAAATTCTACGTATGAGTGAAATCATATGGTATCTGTCTTTCTCTGACTGACTTATTTTGCTTAGCAAAATACACTGTAGTTCCATTCACATTGTTGGAAATGACAAGATTTCATTCTTTCCGATGGCTGTCCATCAGTTAATGGAAACTTGGGCTCTTTCAATACTTTGGTTATTGTTGATATTGCTGCTATAAACATTGGGGTGCATATGCCCTTATGAATCAGCACTCCTGATCCTTTGGATAAATACCTAGTAGTGGGATTGCTGAGTCATAGGGTATTTCTATTTTTAATGTTTTGGGGAACCTCCATACTGTTTTCCAGAGTGGCTGTACCAGTTTGCATTCCCACCAGTAGTACACTAGGATTCCTCTTTCTCTGCATCCTTGTCAACATCTGTTGTTTCCTGAGTTGTTGATGTTAGCTATTCTGACAGTTGCAAAGTGGTATCTCATTGTGGTTTTGCTTTTGTTTCCCTTGCCTCTGAGACTTGTCAAGAAGTTGCTGTGGCTGAGCTCAAAGAGGTTGTTGCCTCTTTTCTCCTCTAGGGTTTTCATGGTTTCCTGTCTCACATTTAGGTTTTTATCCATTTTGCATTTATTTTTGTGTGTGGTGTAAGAAAATGGTCCAATTTCATTCTTCTGCATGTCACAGTCCAGTTCTCCCAGCACCATTTGCATAAATTTTCATAATTGTGTATTTTTTTTGTTTTTTAATGTTTTTATAGAAATTCCAGTTAGTTACCATACAGTGTAATATTAGTTTCAGGTGTACAATATCGTGTTTTAACTATTCCGTATATTATTCCATGATCATCAAGGTAAGTGTACTCTTAATCCTTATCACCTGCGTAATTACCCCCCATGCACCTCCCCTTTAGTAACCATCAGTTTCTTCTCTATAGTTAAGAATCTGTTTCTTGGTTTCCCTCTCTCTCACTCTTTTTTTTTTTACTATTCTCCTTTGTTTTATTTCTTAAATTCCACAAATGAGTAAATTTATGTGGTATTTGTCTTTCTCTGACTGATTTATTTTGGTTAGCATAATACTCTATAGATCCAACTACTTCATTGAAGAGGGCAAGATTTAATTCTTTGTCATGGCCAAATAATATTCCATTGTATATATACACTACATTGATGGACATTTCCCACAGAATTTTGATTTGCATTTTCCCAATGATACTTCATCCTTAAGTGTGGATGTTAAGGATAAAGCAAAAAATGATACCGCACTTTTATCATCTAGTCTTTATAATTTATTTGAAAGATATTTTAATTTTTCATTGGAATATTTGCTATTGTATAAAATCAAGTTTTGCCTCTAGAGTTCGTAAGTGTCCACTCTCTATCCTTTGCATTATGTCTATGATTCGAAGGATCAGATTATTATCAAAGATTTGTAGGAAATTTCAACCTTGTTAGAATTTGGTGGTTATACATTTGCTATAAAACAGCAATAACATATGGGTATGGAATAAAAACAATCATGACAGGAAGAAATTGCATAAACAACTGCATAGAATAAAATAATAGAGAATAATCACTTTTTTGGCATTATATCAGAAGAGTGGATTTACTATCATGTCACTCTGTAATTATTATCAGAAAATCACAAAAGAAACTCTCCTGATTATTTCAGAATTTCCATAGTAGCCTGCAGTTTGTGACTAACACTTAGAAGAAAAAGACATTTACTTTGGCCCCAAATATCTGAAAGTGTCATTTTTTCACAATATTTAAAAAAGTGATTCTGCGTTACCCTTGTTTGAATGATCTAGTTTATATTGAATTTAGAGAGTTATATAACCTGCTTGGCAGATGTGATAGAGAATGTATACAATGGATAATTGTAATAAGTTTGCTTCTAATGTTGAAGAACACTGGACAGAGAGCTGGAGAAGAGTATGAATTGAAAGTGAAATAACTGATGATTTAGTTAAAATCAGTATTTTAAAAAAAGGTTATTTTGAGAGAGAGAGAAAAAGCAATCAAGTGAGTGTGGGGGTGGGGCAGAGAGGGAGAGAGAAGAGAGAGAATCCCAAGCAGGCTTCATGTTGTCAGTGGAGAGGCTGACATGGGACTCAAATCCACTAACTGTGGGATCATGACCTCAGCTGAAATCAAGATTTGGACACTTAGGTGACTGAGCCAGCCAGGTGCCCCTAAAATCAATATTTATCCCAGAGTATTATGGTAATTCTTTATGTGAAAGGTCATTTGATATAAGTTACACTGTGTTAGAAGCCAAAAGGGATGTAAAGAGGATACTATCCCAACTTTGAAGAGCTCACAATATGGCAGGAAACAAAAATGTTTTAAAATAATAATAATAAAAGCTAAAAAATGAGAATTGTTCTTTTACTGGCACACACAAATGCCATTTGGGATACAAAGCAGTTGGAGAGGTTATTTGAATCTATGGGGTCACAGTTTCATGGAGATATTGTATTTCAGCTGACTGCTGAAGAATGGGAAATAATTAACCAGAGTATATATTAAGTCACAAGAAGTGGCATTAAGTGGTTAGTAAGCCCAGGGTTAGCCTGTGAAGAGTCTTGAACTCTTCACCAATTATTGCAAAGCAGCAGCACTGCATAGAGTTTTAGAGAAAATGTTTGAGTCATACAGAATTGTTTCCATGTCTTTTCTCAACTATTGTCATCAGTTGAGTAATCCAGGAAGTTGACTTTCATTTGTGGAAATTCATATGTGGAAACTAATTTCTCAAATTACATACATGAGTAAAATCATATGGTATTTGGCTTGTTTCACTTAGCGTTGTTCTCTCTAGGTCCATCCATGTTGTTGCAAATGCCAAGATACCATTTCTTACGGTGGAGAACTTGAATAGATATTTTCCCAAAGATGACATACAGATGGCAAACAAACACATATAAAGATGCTGAAACGTCACTCATCACCAGGGGAATGAAAATCAAAACCATAATAATATATCACCTTACAACTGGCAGAATGGCTAAAATAAAAAATAAGTAACAAGTGTTGGTGAGAGTGTGGAGAAAACCCTCAGTCACTGCTGGTGGGAATGCAAACTGGTGCAGCCACTGTGAAAAGTAGTATGAAGATTCTCCAAGAAGTTAAAAATAGAAATAGTATGTGATTCAGTAATTGCACTACTGGGTATTTACAAAGAAAACAAAAACACTTTTTATTTCATTAATTCCAGTATAGTTGACATACAGTGTTACATTAGTTTCAGGTGTAGATTATAGTGATTCAACAATTTCATACATCACTTAATGCTCATCACAAGTGCCTAAAAAAGAAAACAAAAACACTAATTCAAAAACATAAGTCCACTCCTATGTTTATTGTAGCATTTTTTTTTATTGTAGCATTTTTTACAATAGTCAAGATATGGAAACAGTCCAAGTGTCCATCAATAGATGAATTTATGAAGAAGATGTGGTATAGATATGTATGAACATACAAAGATACAATTAAATATTACTCAGCCATTTAAAAATTTCATGGTTTTAATTTATTTTAATTTATTTTTATTTTTTAGCTTCATATTATACTTTATTTATTTTATTTATTTATTATTATTTTTTCAATATATGAAATTTATTGTCAGATTGGTTTCCATACAACACCCAGTGCTCATCCCAAAAGGTGCCCTCATCAATACCCATCACCCACCCTCCCCTCCCTCCCACCCCCCATCAACCCTCAGTTTGTTCTCAGTTTTTAGGAGTCTCTTATGCTTTGGCTCTCTCCCACTCTAACCTCTTTTTTTTCCCCCTTCCCCTCCCCCATGGGTTTCTGTTAAGTTTCTCAGGATCCACATAAGAGTGAAACCATATGGTATCTGTCTTTCTCTGTATGGCTTATTTCACTTAGCATCACACTCTCCAGTTCCATCCACGTTGCTACAAAGGGCCATATTTCATTCTTTCTCATTGCCACGTAGTACTCCATTGTGTATATAAACCACAATTTTTTTATCCATTCATCAGTTGATGGACATTTAGGCTCTTTCCATAATTTGGCTATTGTTGAGAGTGCTGCTATAAACATTGGGGTACAAGTGCCCCTATGCATCAGCACTCCCGTATCCCTTGGGTAAATTCCTAGCAGTGCTATTGCTGTGTCATAGGGTAGGTCTATTTTTAATTTTTTTGAGGAACCTCCACACTGTTTTCCAGAGCGGCTGCACCAGTTTGCATTCCCACCAACAGTGCAAGAGGGTTCCCGTTTCTCCACATCCTCTCCAGCATCCTCTCAGCATAGTCTCCTAATTTGTTCATTTTAGCCACTCTGACTGGCGTGAGGTGATATCTGTATGGTTTTAATTTAGAAGGCAGAGTAGATAAAAGAATACATGGATGTGTAAATGTTCATGTAATTTTTTCTATGATTGATCGATGAATTAATCTAATCAATAAAAACTGCATTCTGCACCTAAGTGAAATAATGTTATTTGCCTTTCTCTGACTTTTTTCATGTAGCATTATACCTTCTATGTCCATCCATGTTGTGAATGGCAAGATATCAATCTACAAAACGAATAGACCAAACACAACCAGAAATAGACTTACAAATACAGAGAACAAATTGGTGGTTGCCAGAAGGGCTGGTAGGGGGATGGGTGAAAGAGGAGAAGGGGATTAAGAGGTTTAAACTTCCAGTTACAAAATATATAGGTCACAGAGATGAAAAGTACAGTAGAGGGAATACACTCAATAATATTGTAACAACATTGTATTGCAGCAGATGGTGAATACACTTAAAATAGTGATCATTTCATAACGTATATGATTGTTGAAGCACTATGTTGAAAACCTGGAACTAATATTATATATCAACTATACTTTAAAAAAAAGGCATTCCAGAGTTTTGATCACTTGTATTTTCCTTGCCTTTTCTCTGTCCTCTACGTAAAAATATAAACAGAGCTTCTCATTAACCCCTGAATAACTACCTTATTTACCCTTATTGAGGGCAGTTAGGATCTAGAAGCTTAGTGAGAAATGACCATGGCACTGTGGTTTAATTTATTGATGGTGGTCCCACTATGTTGTGATAAATTATAGACCTGTTGTATTTGCTCATCCTTTCTCCCAGAATGGTATGATATCTCTGTGGACCTGGTGAAAGAGCAGTGTTCATTATTTAAAGTTAGAAATGTAGTTAAGGAGATTTTCAAAGTATTCGCTTCTTCCTAGGAAGGTAGACCCTTGGGATCTCATTATTGAGCTGGCTGAGTACAGGGGTTGATAGTAAGGAGTTCATTTTCTCTGTTTCCCACGGGCTCTGTCAAGCTCAGGAGAGTTCTGAGGTGTTTGTCCCATGCTCAGTACAGCTATTGAATTTTCCAATATTTCGTTTCTGTTCATACAGTGATGTCATCTCTGGGGTCACCTTTCAGAGAAGAAAGAGACATTAAGGACTGTTTATTGTTGAAGGGTAAGTAAGTAGGTCATTCCCATCCCCAAGTCCTGCCCCTTGTAGACCCCGCCCTGAGCAGTGGGGCTGCTGGGCCATCCCCTCGACGCTTCTGCCACCTCAGTCCTCAGATGTTGTCAGTAATCAGCATCATTCACTCCCCCAAAGCTAGAACAAACAATCCTAAAATTTGTATGAAAACATAAAAAGACCCCAGTATCCCTCAAAAGCATCCCTCAAAAAAGAAAAGCAAAACTGGAGGCCTCACAATTACAAACTTCAAGTTATCTTACAAAGATATGGTGATCAAAGGTGTATGAACGTAGGGGAAGGGAAAAAAAGAGAATAAAAACCCCCAAAATATGAAGATTCTTTAAAAAAAAACCTTTTAGTTAGTTAACATACAGTGTGCTATTGGTTTCAAGAGTAAAATTCAGTGATTCATCACTTACCTATGACACCCCGTGCTCATTCCAACAAGTTCCCTCCTTAGTACCCATCACCCATCTAGCCCATCTCCCACCCGCCTCCCTCCATCAACCCTCAGTTTGTTCTCTATTGTTAAGAGTCTCTTGTGGTTTGTTTCCCTCTCTTCTCTGCCCGCTTTCCATATCATGTTTTGTTTCTCAAATTCCACATATGAGTGAAATCATATGGTATTTGTTTTCTCTGATTGCTTATTTCACTTAGCATAACACATTCTAGCTTTATCCATGTAATTACAAATGGCAAGATTCCATTCTTTTTGATGACTGAGTGGTATTCCATTGTATATTTGTACCACATCTTTTTATCGTTTTACCACATTTGGGCTCTCTCCATAGTTTGCCTATTGTTGATAATGCTGCTATAGACATTGGGATGCATGTACCCATTGAATCTATATTTTTGTAACCTTTGGGTAAATACTCTAATAGAATTTCTCATTGTAGGGTAGTTGTATTTTTAGTTTTTTGAGGAACCTCCACACTGTTTTTAGAGTGGCTGCACCAGTTTGCATTCCCACCAATAGTGCAAAAGTGTTTCCCTTTTTCTGCATCCTCACCAACACCTGTTTTTCTTGAGTTGTGAATTTTAGCCATTCTGACCAGTGTGAGGTAGTATCTTAATGTGGTTTTGATTTGTATTTCCCTGATGATGAATGATGTTGAGAATCTTTTCATGCATCTGTTAGCTATTTAACAGAAAAGTGTCTATTCATGTCTTCTGCCCATTTCTTCACTGGATTATTTGTTTTTTTTGGTGTTGAGTTTGATAAGTTCTTTGTAGATTTTGGATACTAACTCTATCTGACCTGTCACTTGGAAATATATTCTCTCATTCTGTAGGCTGCCTTTTAGTTTTGTTGATTCTTTCCTTCATTGTGGAGAAGCTATTTATGTTGATGATGTCTCAATAATTCACTGAGAATTCTGTGTGATTGGTTGTCATTTCTCCTCTTTCATTTGTGATTTTATCTATTTGGATCCTCTCTCTTTCTGATAAGTCTGGCTAGGGGTTTTTCAACTTTCTTCATTCTTTTTTTTAAAAATTTTTAAATATTTATTTTTGAGAGAGAGAGAGAGAAAAAGAGAGAGAGACAGAGACAAGAGCATGAGCAGGGAGGTAGCAGAGAGAGAGAGGGAGGGAGAATCTGAAACAGGCTCCAGGCTTTGAGCTGTCAGCACAGAACCTGATGTGGGGCTTGAACTCAAAAACTGTGAGATCATGACCTGAGCCAAAGTCAGATGCTTAACTGACTGAGCCACCCAGACGACCCTCAATTTTCTTTATTCTTTCAAAGTACCATTATTTAGTATCATTGGTGTCTTCTGGGTTTTTTTGTTTGTTTCTAGTCATTTATTTTTGCTCTAATCTTTATTATTTCCCTTCTGCTGGCTGTAGGCTTTATTTGCAGTTCCTTTTTTAGCTCCTTTAGATGTAATGTTGTGTATTTCAGACCTTTCTTGCTTCTTGAGATAGGCCTGACTTGCAATGTACTTTCCTCTTAGGACTGCCTTGGCTGCATCTCAAAGGTTTTGATCTTGTGTTTTCATTTTCATTGGCTTTCATGTTTAAAAAAAAAATTCTTCTCTAATTTTCTGGTTAACCCATTCATTATTTAGTAGGATTTTTTTTTTTTTACCTTCATGTATTTGAGCGCTAACAAAATTTTTCTTGCGATTGCTTTCTAGCTTTTTTGTGTTGTGATCTGAAAATATACATGGCGTGATATCAATCTTTACCTGTTGAGGGCTGATTTCTACCCAGTATGTGATCTATTCTGGAGAATGTTCCATGTACATTCAAGAAAAATGTATTCTGCTTTTAGGATGAAACGTTTTGAATATCTGTTAAGTTCATCTGGTGCAGTGTGTCATTCAGAGCCTTTGAGTTCTTATTGATTTTGTGCTTAGATGATCTTCCCATTGCTATAAGTGCAGTATTAATGTCCTGTAGTATTATTGTATTATTATCAATGGGTTTCTATATGTTAGTCACAAATTGATTTATATATTTGTGTGTTCCAAATATATAAATATTTATATTACATATATTATAT
This sequence comes from Panthera uncia, assembly GCF_023721935.1. Lineage (NCBI taxonomy): Eukaryota > Metazoa > Chordata > Mammalia > Carnivora > Felidae > Panthera > Panthera uncia. The sequence goes on along the minus strand of NW_026057581.1, from coordinate 1,246,816 downwards.
CTATATAATATATAATATATAAGGGGCATAAATATTTACAATTGTTAGTACTTGTTGATGGATAGACTCCTTAATTATGATGTTGTGCCTTTCCTCATCTCTTGTTACACTCTTTGTTTTATTTATTATTTAATTTTTTTTTTTACTTTGCTAGCAAAATTAATTTATTTGGAAATAGCAGAGGAATTGCTATTTCTTTTTTTTTAATATGAAATTTATTGTCAGATTGGTTTCCATACAGCACCCAGTGCTCATCCCAACAGGTGCCCTCCTCAGTGCCCATCACCCGCTTTCCCCTCCCTCCCAACCCCATCAACCCTCAGTTTATTTTCAGTTTTTAGGAGTCTCTTATCGTTTGCCTCCTTCCCTCTCTGTAACTTTTTTTTCCCCTTCCCCTCCCCCATGGTCTTCTGTTAAATTTCTCAGCATCCACATAAGAGTGAAAACATGTGGTATCTTTTTCTGTATGACTTATTTCACTTAGCACAACACTCTCCATCCACGATTCTACACATTCCATCCACGTTTCTACAAAAGGCCATATTTCACTCTTTCTCATTGGCAAGTAGTATTCCGTTGTCTATATAAACCACAACTTCTTTTTTTATATGAAATTTATTGTCAAATTGGTTTCCATACAACACCCAGTGCTCATCCCAACAGGGGCCCTCCTCAATACCCATCACCCACTTCCCCTCATTCCCATCCACCATCAACCCTCAGTTTATTCTCAGTTTTTAAGAATCTTTTATGTCTTGGCTCCCTCCCTCTCTAACCTTTTTTTCCCCCTTCCCCTCCCTCATGGTCTTCTGTTAAGTTTCTCAGGATCCACATAGGAGTGAAAACATATGGTATCTGTATTTCTTTTTGTGACTTATTTCACTTAGCATAACACTCTCCAGTACCATCCACATTGCTACAAAAGGCCATATTTCATTCTTTCTTATTGCCATGTAGTATTCCATTGTGTATATAAACCACAATTTCTTTATCCATTCATCATTTGATAACATTTAGACTCTTTCCATAATTTGGCTATTGTTGAAAGTGCTGCTATAAACATTGGGGTACATGTGCCCCTATGCATCAGAACTCCTGTATCCCTTGGGTATATTCCTAGCAGTGCTATTACTGGGTCATAGGGTAGATCTATTTTTAATTTTTTGAGGAACCTCCACACTGTTTTCCAGAGTGGCTGTACCAGTTTGCATTCCCACCAACAGTGCAAGAGTGTTCTCGTTTCTCCACAGCCTCACCAGCATCTATAGTCTCTTGGTATGTTCATTTTAGCCACTCTGGCTGCATGAGGTGGTATCTGAGTGTGGTTTTGATTTGTATTTCCCTGATACAGAGCGACATTGAGCATCTTTTCATGTGCCTGTTGGCCATTGGATGTCTTCTTTAGAGAAGTGTCTATTCATGTTTTCACCCATTTCTTCACTGGATTATTTGTTTTTCGGTTGTGGAGTTTGGCGAGTTCTTTATAGATTTTGGATACTAGCCCTTTGTCTGATAGGTCATTTGCAAATATCTTTTCCCATTCTGACAGTTGCCTTTTAGTTTTGTTGATTGTTTCCTTTGCAGTGCAGAAGCTTTTTCTCTTCATGAGGCTGCAATAGTTCATTTTTGCTTTTAATTCCCTTGCCTTTGGGGATGTGTCAAGTAAGAAATTGCTGCAGCTGAGGTAAGAGGTTTTTTCCTGCTTTCCCCTCTAGGGTTTTGATGGTTTCCTGTCTCAAATTCAGGTCATTTATCCATTTTGAGTTTATTTTTGTGAATGGTGTAAGAAAGTGGTCTAGTTTCATCCTTCTGTATGTTGCTGTCCAGTGCTTCCAGCACCATTTGCTAAAGAGACTGTCTTTTTTCCATTGGATGTTCTTTCCTGCTTTGTCAAAGATTACTTGGCCATACTTTTGTGTGTCTAATTCTGGGGTTTCTATTCTATTTCATTGGTCTATGTGTCTGTTTTTGTGCCAATACCATGTTGTCTTGATGATTATAGTTTTGTAGTAGAGGCTAAAGCCTGGGATTGTGATGCCTCCTGCTTTGGTCTTCTTCAAAATTACTTTGGCTATTCAGGGTCCTTTGTGGTTCCTTACAAATTTTAGGATTGCTTGTTCTAGCTTCGAGAAGAATGCTGGTGCAACGCATCCCTGTCATGTTCCTGATCTCAGGGAGAAAGCTCTCACGTTTTCCCCATTGATTGGTATTGCATTGAATGCATAGATTACTTTGGATAGTATTGACATGTTAACAATATTTATTCTTCCAATCCATGAGCATGGAATGTTTTTCCGTTTCTTTACATCTTCTTCAATTTCCTTCATAAGCTTTCTATAGTTTTCAGCATACAGATCTTTTACATCTTTGGTTAGGTTTATTCCTAGGTATTTTATGATTCTTAGTGAAATTGTGAATGGGATCAGTTTCTTTATGTGCCTTTCTTTTCCTTCATTATTAGTGTATAAGAACGCAACTGATTTCTGTACATTGATTTTGTATCCTGCGACTTTGCTGAATTCATGTATCAGTTCTAGCAGACTTTTGGTGGAGTCTATCAGGTTTTCCATGTAGAGTATTGTGTCATCTGCAAAAAGTGAAAGATTGACTCCATCTTTGCCCATTTTGATGCATTTGATTTCCTTTTGTTGTCTGATTGCTGACGCTAGCACTTCCAACACTATGTTAAACAACAGCGGTGAGCGTGGACATCCCTGTCGTGTTCCTGATACCTGGGGGAAAGCTCTCAGTTTTTCCCCATTGAGGATGATATTAGCTGTGGCTTTTCATCAATGGCTTTTATGATGTTTAAATATGTTCCTTCTGTCCCGACTTTCTCGAGGGTTTTTATGAAGAAAGGATGCTGAATTTTGTCAAATGCTTTTTCTGCATCGATTGACAGGATCATACGGTTCTTATCTTTTTCTTTTTTTTATTAATGTGATGTATCACATTGATTGATTTGCGAATCTTGAACAAGTCCTGCAGCCCAGGAATGAATCACACTTGATCATGGTGAATAATTCTTCTTATATGCTGTTGAATTTGATTTGCTAGTATCTTGTTGAGAATTTTTGCATCCATGCTCATCAGGGATATTGGCCTGTGGTTCTCTTTTTCTGCTGGGTCTCTGTCTGGTTTAGGAATCAAAGTAATGCTGGCTTCATAGGATGAGTCTGGGGTTTCCTTTCCTTTCTATTTTTTGGAATGTCTTGAGACGGGTAGGGATTATCTCTGCTTTAAATGTCTGGTAGAATTCCCCAGGGAAGCCATCTGGTCCTGGACTCTTATTTTTTGGGAGATTTTTGACAATTGATTCAATTTCTTCACTGGTTATGGGTCGGTTCAAATTTTGTATTTCTTCCTGTTTGAATTTTTGAAGTGTGTGGATGCTTAGGAATTTGTCCATTTCTTCCAGGTTGTCCAGTTTGTTGGCATATAATTTTTCATAGTATTCCCTGATAACTGCTTGTATTTTTGAGGGATTGGTTGTAATAAGTCCATTTTCATTCATGATTTTATCTATTTGGGTCATCTCCCTTTTCTTTTTGAGAAACCTGGCTAGAGGTTTATCAATTTTGTTTATTGTTTCAAAAAACCAACTCTTGGTTTCATTGATCTGCTCTACTGGTTTTTTTTTTTTTAGATTCTATATTGTTTATTTCTGTTATGTGTCCTGCACCTGTGAGTGCTACTATATTAAAAAGGGGTCATAGACTGTCCAGGGCCTGGCACTTCAGGACGTGTATTTGGAGTGTGTTTTGTGTAGTCTGTTTAATGTCTCTGGTTGCTTTATCCCTACTTGTTGTGAGGGTTTTGACCTTCTACAAGGTGTGCTTTGATTTGTTGTTTGAAGTAACTCTGGAAAAAATGAAAAGGGCAAGGAGTGGAAGAAGCCTTATCCCATACAAGAGAGAAATGACAAGATCAGATAAAGAAGTCCAGGCAGGGAATCAAAGAAATGATAAGACTTAATCCAGAAAGAGAGAGAGAGAGAGAGAGAGAGAGAGAGAGAGAGAGAGAAAAATAAAGGAGATACAGAAAAGGTATAAAAAGAATAGAATTAAAATGCCTGGTTAAACAAACAACCAGAAGAAGGAAAGAAAGAAAGAAAGAAAGAAAGAAAGAAAGAAAGAAAGAAAGAAAAATAAAAACATATATGTATAATAAGAATTGATCAAAAATCCAATCAGAAAATGCAAAACTGTACGACAGTTGTCTGTTCGTGCCTTGGAGCCTGTGGCCATGCTGGTCTGAAAGAGTGGCTTTTAGATTCAGTCATTGTCAATCTTCCTCGGGTAGACAAGCCCTTACCAGGCACGGACTGACAGGTTTGGTGTAAGTGGGCCCCGCCTCCACTGGGGGTCGCTGTCTTATTCCCTGAAGCCCCACCATATTGGTGATGGGGACAAAAATGGTGACAGTGCAATCTCTCCTCCCTGGACGGAGTGTCCCAATCCATGCTGTTTAGGCGACCCTCACAGAATAGCATGGGTTGCAGGTCTGTCCTGCTCCACAGTCTCCTGCATCTCTAGGTGTTTGGCTGGGATTCAAAACTCCATGTCTTAAGGGATCCTTCCCAGATCCTGCTGGTTCTGGGAAGTGCTACTCCACCCAGCTGACAAAGGGCCTCTGGCTGGCGTTTGCAGGGTCTTTTGTCCTTGGAGGGGCAATATACACTCTTCCCTCAGTGCTCAAGTTAGGGGACTGCTCTCTTGATCAGTGAGCCCCCAAGATCCCTACCAAGCCCCAGGCTGGCTCCCCTTTTCCCAGATGTGCACGAACAGCTGGCTCTGGTCCAAAGAAATTTTTGTAACCCTGAAAACTCTGATCTTCACTCCTAAGCCCGTTTACAAGTTAGAAATTGCCTCTCTCCATATTTTTTGTCCCCCCATCTGTGGTCTGGAGAAACTTTTCTCTTGTCCAAATACAATCTCACACTTCCTCAGCCTCTCATTTCCTCCTTTTTTCTCTTCACTGAAGCCGTTCCCCTCCTCTGTGACTATGCTGCTCATTTTATATCTTCCAGTTCACAAACACACACCTCTGAACCATCAAGCTGTCTCCACACACCTGTGAAGATGTTTTGGCACTCTGTAGCCTGGATTCCTGGAATTCCAAGTGCTCTGACCTCAAAACTGCTGTTTGAGGGATGAGGGAAGTTTTGTTTTCCCTACTTCTCTACCATCTTGACTCCTCTCCTTTTTTATCCGTTCTGATACTCTATGTCTTTTGATTGGAGCATTTAGTCCCTTTACATTCACAGTGATTGTTGAAAGATATGAACTCATTGACAATGCATTGCCTATAGAGTTGGTGGTTTTAGTGATGCTTTTTGGTTCTTTCCAGTCTTTGTTTCTTTTGCTCTTTTTTTTCCCACTCAAAGAGTCTGTCTTAAATTTTCTTGCAGGGCTGGTTTAGTGGTCATTTACTTTAGGTTTTGTTTGTCTGGGAAACTCTATCTCTCCTTTTATATTGAATAACAGCCTTGCTGGATAGAGTATTCTTGGATGCATCCCCCACCCCATTCAGCACATTGAATATGTCTTGCTACCATTTTCTGGTCTGCCAAGTTTCCATGGACAGATCTGCTATGAATCTGAATCTCTCTTTCTTTCTAGGTTATGGAATTTTTTCCCCCTTGATACTTTCAGAATTCTTTCCTTGTCTGTATATTTTGTGAATCTGACTATGATATGTCTCGGAGATAGATGGCTTTGTTAATTTTAAAGGGTTTTCTCTGTGCTTCTTGGATTTTGAAGCTTTTGTGCTTCCCCAGATAAGGGAAGTTTTCACTTATAATTTTCTCAAATAACTTTCTGCCCCTTTTTGTCTCTCTTCATCTTCTGTGACTCCTATTATATGAATGTTACTAAGTTTTAAATCTGTTTGTTTGTTTGTTTATTTATTTATTATGTTAGAGAGAGAGAAAGAGAGAGAGAGAGAGAGAGAGAGAGACCATGCACAGGAGAGGGGCAGAGGGAGAAAGAAAAATTTTAAGTAGGCACCCGATGTGGGGCTCGATCCCACAATTCTGAGATAATAACTTGAGCCCAAACCGAGTCAGACACTCAACCACTGAACCACTCAGGCGCTGCTATGAATGTTACTACATTTTAATAAATCACTGAGACTCTAAGCCTGCCTTCGTGATCCCTGACCTTTGTTTCCCTCTTCTTTCATCTTCACTATTTTCCATAATTTTATCTGCTGATTTGCTCCTCTATCTCATCCATCCTCATTTTTATGGCCTCAATTTGGGTTTGCATTTATGTCATAGCATTTTTAATTTTGACCTTATTAGATCTTATTTCTTTTATCTCTGCAGAATCGGACTCTCTAGAGTCTTGTATGGTTTTCCAAGTTCCGCAGGTATCCCTATAATCATTGTTTAAGTTCTATTTCAGAGATCTTACTTATATCTGCATTGACAAAATCCATGGCCATCATCCCTTGTTATTCTTTCTTTTGGGGTGAATTCCTCCATCTTCTCATTTTAGAGGAAGAAAAAATAGGATAAAATGAACATTAAAGAATTTTAAAAAATCAGAAGGGAGTTAAGATGGTGTAGAAATAAGGGAGACTTGTATTTTCCTTGTCCCTCAAACACAGCTGTATTGAGGTCAGATGACTTGAACATCCAGGAAATAGACCTGCAGATTCGAAGAAGGATCTCCACAGTTTGAAGGAGCCAGCTCGACAGGATTCAGGTGTGTGTATGTGAATTGGGGGAGATAAAGTGTCAGAACTACTGAGGGAGGGAACCCTTTCTGTGGTGAGAAAAGGGAGAGAAAGAGGGGTTGTGAAAGTGCAGCATCAAGCTAGAACAAGAGGAAAATCTCTCTGAACCATGGACTGGGGAGGGAGAAGTACTGAGTGTTATATATATATATATATATATATATATATATATATATACACATACATACACATAAATACATAATATAAATATATAAATACATAAATTTATATATATATAAATATATATATAAATATATATAAAATATATAAATATATTTACAAATATATAAATACATAAATATAAATTATAAATATATAAATATAAATACATAAATATATAAATACATACACACATAGATACATACATATGGAGCTGAACAGCCTTTGGAGCTGAAAGTCCCAGGTTTTAGAAGTGCATGACATTCTCTGGAGTGGATGGAGCTGTGGCATGTGCTCCTGGGGAGGGAGATGGCCCCAGATTGCATAGTGTACTATAGCGATTGGGTGCGCTGGGAGAGAACGATCCCTTTCCTAAATGGTGTGCTTTGGAAAGAGGGTTTATTGCCTCCCCAGGGACAAAAGACCTTGCATGTGAGAGCCAAAGGCCTTTCTTCAGCAGGGTGGAGAGTCTCTACTCTGGAGTGGAGTTGCACCTTGCTGGGTCCTTTAAGACTTGATGCTTTGAATCCGAACCCAGCAGCAAGGGAGGACACTCAAGAGAATTGTGGAGAAGAGTGAGCTGTTTTTGCTATTCTGTGAGGTTCCATGAACAGTGTGGGCTGAGATCCCCAGTACAGGGAGGAGAGATTGGGGTGACTTCCCCCCCCCCCCCAACATGGTGGGACTTTAGAGAGCAGGACAGTGGCCCCTAGTGGAGGCAGGACACATTTACACCAAACCTCGCCCCTCTGTTACTGTCAAATTCTTATTTACTGGAAGAAGACTGACTGACAGAGCTGGCTTCTCCTCCAGACCAGCGCAGCCACCATTCCCAGGCACCAACAGACAACTTTTTTCCCCCTGCCCTCTTCTTTTTTTGTTTTTGAATGAGACTCGCAGTGTCTGATTTTGTTTTTTGGTCATTAAGAAAATTTTAAAAAATGTTTATTTTTGAGAGAGAGAGAGCAAAAGCACAAGCAGGGAGGGGCAGAGAGAGGAGACACAGAATCCAAAGCAGGTTCCAGGCTTTGAACTGTCAACACGGAGCCTGACGTGGGGCTTGAACCCATGAACTGTGAGATCATGACCTGAGCCAAAGTCAGACACCTAACCAACTAAGCCACCCAGGTTCCCCTGCCATTCCTTTTTATATATTTTTATTTTGTGATCAGCCTTTTTAATTATATACTTTTTTCTTCTTTTCCCCTATCTTATGCTTTTATTGTTTCTTTTCCTTTCTCTTTGCTTGGAATCAGCCTTATAGTTTTTCAATTCTCTGTTCTTGTTTTTCTCCCCTTTCTTTTTTCACCATTTATGGGATCTGGCTTCCACACCCCCCTTTTTCCCCCAAGGTCACTTCAGCAAACAAATTGAAGCACACCTAATTAAAGATCCAAGCAGTCTACCACTGCAAGCAAGGAGGAGCTCTGCTTAGGACTGACAAGTGGGTTAGAACAGCCAAAATGCAACAGAAGAATACACACAGCACACACAAGGAACACTTCCTGGAGTGTCAGGCCTAGACAGTGTATGATTCCTTTTTAATATAGTGGTATTTTCAGGTGCAGGACACATATCATGCTTTTAAAACATGCAAAAGATAGAAACGTAGTTAAAAGGACAAGATGGAGGAATTCTCCCCAAAAGAAAAATCAGGAGGGAACCAGAGCCAGAGACTCTCTTAAAACAAATACAAACAATATATATGAACAAGAATTTAGAACAACAGTCATAAGACTACAAGCTGGACTATAAAAAGCATAGAAGACACCAGAGAAACCATTGCTGCAGAGTTCAAAGACCTATAACTAGTCAGGATGAATTAAAAAAGTGCTCTGGCTGAGATGTAAAATAAGCTAGATAAAGTCACAGCAAGAATTGAAGAAACAGAGGAGAGACTAGGTGAAATAGAAGATAAAATTATAGAAAATAATGAAGCTGAAAAGAGGAAAAGGAAATTACTAGATCATCAAGGGAGAATTAGAGAACTATGTGATTCTTTGAAACGAAATAATATCCATATCATAGGAGTCCCAGAAGAAAAAAGAGTGGAAAAAAAGGGGCAGAATGTTTATTTGAACAAATTGTAGCTGAGAACTTCCCTAATCTGGGCAAGGAAACAGGCATCCAAGTCCAAGAGGCACAGAGGACTACCTTCAAAATCAACAAAAACAGGTCAACACCACAACATATCATAGGGAAACTGGCAAAATACAAAGATAAAGAGAGAATTCTGGAAGGAGCTAAGTCAAAAGGTCCTTAACCAAAAAGTGCAGAAAAATAAAGTTAATAGTAGACCTGTCCACTGAAACTTGGCAGGCCACAAGGGGGTAGCAGGAAATATTCAATGTACTGAATAGGAAAAATATGCAGCCAAGAATTCTTTATGCAGAAAGGCTGTCATTCAGAATACAAGGAGAGATAAATTCTTTATCAAACAGAAAGTAAAGGAGTTCATGAGCACTAAACCAGCCCTGCAAGAAATTTAAAGTAGGAACTCTCTGAGCAGAAAGCTGCAAAGACTACAAGGAACCAGAGTATGTAACCAGAAACACGGAATCTACAGATAACACGATGGCACTGAATTAATATCTTTCAACAGTCACTCTGAATGCAAATAGACTAGATCCCCAATAAAAAGGCATGGGGAATCAGAATGGATAAAAAAAACAAGATCCATCTATATGCCACCACTGTTGTTCAATACAGGACTGGAAGTCCTTGCCTCAGGAGTCAGACAAAAACAAAGGCATCCAAATGAGCAAGGAAGAAGTAGAACTCTCACTCTTCACAGATGACGTGATACTCTACATGGGAAACCTGAAAGACTCCACCAAAACATGCTAGAACTGATACATGAATTCAGCAAAGTTTCAGGATATAAAATCAATGTACAGAAATCAGCTGCATGTCTATATACCAATAATGAAACAGCAGAAAGAGATACTAAGGAATTGTTCCCACTTACAATTGCACCAAAAACCATAAAATACCTGAGAATAAACCTAACCAAAGAGATAAAAGATATGTATGCTAAAAACTATAGAAAGCTTATAAAAGAAATTTAGAAGACACAAAGAAATGGACTAACATTCCATGCTCATGGATTGAAGGAACAAACGCTAAAGTGTTGATACAACCCGAACCAATCTGGATGTTCAATGCAATCCCTATAAAAATGACACCGGCATTCTTCACAGAGCTAGAACAAACAATACTAAAATTTTCAGGGAAACAGAAAAAACTGCGAATAGTCAAAGTAAAGTTGAAAAAGAAAAACCAAAGCTGGAGGCATCACAATTTTGGACTTTAAACTGTATTATAAAGCTATAATCATCAAGACAGTATGGTACTGGCACAAAACAGACACATACATCAGTGGAATAGAATAGAGACCCCAGAATGGATCCACAAATATATGGTCAACTAATCTTTGACAAAGCAGGAAAGAGTATCCAATGAAAAGAGACAGTCTCTTTGGAAATGGTGCTGTGAAAACTAGATAGCGACATGCAGAAGAATGAACCTGGACCACTTTCTTACACCACATACAAAAATAATGGATGAAAAGTCCATTTCAAAATGGATTAAAGTCCTAAACATAAGATAGGAAGCCATCAAAATCCTAGAGGGGAAAACAGGCAACCTCTTTGACCTCGGCTGTAGTAACTTCTTACTACAACATGTCTCTGGCGACAAGGGAAACAAAAGCAAAACTGAAGTATTTGGGACTTCATCAAGATAAAAAGCTTCTGCACAGCCAAGGAAACAAGCAAGAAAACTAAAAGGCAACCAACAGAATCGGAGAAGGTGTTTACAAGTGCCATATCCGATAAAGGGTTAGTACCCAAAATCTCTAAAGAAATTACCAAACTCGACATCCAAAAAACTAATAATCCAGTGGCGAAATGGGCAAAAGACATGAATAAACACTTTTACAAGGAAGACATCCATATGGCTAACAGTCACATGAAAAGATACTCAACATAACTCATCATCAGGGAAATACAAATCAAAACCACAGTGAGATACCGCTTCACATCTGTCAGAATTGATAAAATTAATAACTCAGGCCACAACAAATGTTGGCAAGGATGCAGAGAAAGAGGAACACTTTTGCACTGCTGGTGGGAATGTAAACTGGTGCAGCCGCTCTGGAAAACAGTATGGAGGTTCCTCAAAAAGTTAAAACATAGAACTACCCTATGATCCAGCAATTGTACTACTAGATATATATCCAAAGGTTGCAGGGGTGCTGATTTGAAGCGTCACATGCATCTCAATGTTTATAGCAGCCCTAACAACAATAGTCAAAATATGCAGAGAGCCCAAATGTCCATAGACTGATTAATGGATAAAGAAGATGAGGTATAATGAAATCTGACCATTTGCCACAACGTGGATGGAACTATAGGGTATTATGCTAAGCGAAATAAGTCAGTCAGAGAAAGAGAAATACCATGTGATTTCACTCATGTGGAATTTAAGAAACAAAACAGATGAACATAGTGGAAGGGAAGAAAAAATAAGATAAAAACAGAGAGGTAGACAAACTACAAAAGACTCTTAAATACAGAGAACAAATTGAGGGTTGCTGGCAGAGTGTTGGTTGGGATGGGCTAAATGGGTGATGGGCATTAAGGAAGCCACTTGTTGGGATGAGCAGTGGTTGCTATATGTAAGTGATGAAGTACTAAATTCTTTTCCTGAAATCATTATTAGAGCATATGTTAACTAACTTGAATTTAAATAAAAAAAAAATACATCCAGATGGCTAACTGACACATGAAAAGATGCTCAACATTACTCATCATCAGGGAAATACAAATAAAAACCACAATGAGATACCACCTCAAACTTGTTTGAATGGCTAAAATGAATAATTCAGAAAACAACAGATGTGGCAAGGACACAGTGAAAGAGAAACCCTTTTGCACTGTTGGTGGGAATGCAAACTGGTGCAGCCACTCTGGAAAAAAGTATGGAGGTTCCTCAAAAAATTAAAAATAGAAATACCTTATGACCCATCCGTTGCACTACTAGGTATTTATTCAAAGGATACAGGAGTGCTGATTTCATAGGGGCACATGCACCCTGATGTTTATAGCAGTACTATCAGCAATAGCCAAATTATGGAAGGATCCCAAATGTCCATTGATTGATGATGAATGGATAAAGAAGATGTGGTAAATATATACAATTGAATACCACTCGGTGATGAAAAAGAATGAAATCTCATCATTTGCAACAACATGGTTGGAACTAGAGGGTATTATGCTAAGTGAAATAAGTCAGTCAGAGAAAGATAGATAACTGATTTCCCACATATGTGGAATTTGAGAAACTCAGAGGATGAACATAGGGGAAGGGAGGAAAAAATAAGATAAAGACAGAGAGGGAGGCAAACCACAGGAGACTCTTAAATACAGAGAACAAACTGAAGGTTGCTAGAGGGGAGGTGGGTGGGGGATGGGTTAAATGGGTGGTGGGCATTATGGAGGGCATTTTTTGGGATCAAAACTGGGTGTCATATGGAAGAGATGAATCGCTGGGTTCTTCCTGAAGCCAAGACATACACTGTATGTTAACTAACTTGAGAATTAAAAAAAAAAAGAAAAAAAATGGAAGAGTAGAAAATAAAATAAGTTCAAAAAGGGAAAATTTTTAAAAATCAAATAAAGGAAGCTAGATTGTAGGTGTCTTATGTTCTGCTTGGTAAAAGAGGCTTAATAGAAAAAAGAGAAAATAGAAAGAATAAAACATTAAAAATAAAATAATAAAATAATAAAATAAAATAATATAAAATTTTGCTGGTTCTGTAACCAAGAATCAAAAGAATAAAAAAACAACAACAGAAGCAGCAACAACAAAAAGCTAACAAACAAATGAACAAGCAAAAGAACCCAAATGAAGCTAGATCCAGTTTCCCCTAGAGCTGAAACTTTGGAGTAGTCTATAGTCAGTAGACAAGCTGGTGTAAGGGATTTATGCTGGTCTTTTGGGGAAGGGCCTACTGCTCTGATTCTCAGGCTGACTCACTCTGGTGGAGATGTGACTGGAGGGCACAGTGGGGCAGGGTTTGGTGTAACAGCTCTGTTTTCCATTTGGTGTTGCTGTTTAGCTCACTGGGGTCAGATCATTGTTGGTGGGCTAACGGTGAAAATGGCTTCACCCTACTCTCTAGTCTTTCGAATGGGAAGTTGGTGCCCTCACAGACATGCTATCACTTATCCCTCCTGTGTCCCCCACTTCTGTCAGTTCCCCATCTTCCCCCTGTGTCCAAGCTGTCTGCCTACCAGGCACTTCCTCTCTCCAGAGTTGTATCTCAGGCATGTCTGTGTTTCAAAACCCCACACTTCAGAGACCCTTGTGGTTTGGACCCACAGTGATCTTCTAGGGAGGGTCTCACCACTCTGTGACCAGGGCCAGCTTATCCCAGGAAACAGTCACTCCATTGAACGGTGGCAATGGCTCATAATTTTTGGTAAGTCACAACACACAGCCAGTTCCAGGGTTTGCTGCCCTCAGCCCGTTTCTTTGTTCCTATATGAGTGATGAGTAAACGTGGTGGCTTGATGGTGCTCCTTGGCTCTTTTTCCTGTGGAGAGGCCATATCACCACCGCCAAATTTACTTGAAGCAGGGGAACAACTTCTTCCTGTGCTACTCATGGGATCCTCAGACCGCACTGCCCACTCCTGCGTCTCTTCTCTGCTTCCTTGATGTAGCACCACTGGGGGCTGACCTCTGAAACTTCAGACTCTGTGCTCCACTGTTTATAAAAAAAATGGCAGTATTGTAACCCTCCCCCTTTCCCCCATTAATGGTTTTTGGGAGCAGTTTTCTTGTGTAGTCCCCTGTGCAATTTTTCAGTCTTTCTTTCTAGCTGCTTTCAGGGGGAGTGCTTTCTTGCACAAACCCTACGTGCTCCTCTCTCTACCTCTTTGTCTTTCCTTCTCTCCAGAAAAATGGCTTCCTCCCCTCTGTGGCACTACAGCTCTTCTCTACTTCAATTCACCTCTCTGCACCACCTATCTGCCACGTTCTCTCCTCAAATTATGCAGATTTTTTGTTAATCCCCAGATTGACTTCCTAGGTGTTCAAAATTGTTTTATGTTGTGTTTGAGGGACAAGTCAAGCATAGGGTCCCCTTACTATCTTCCATGTTAACTAGAAGATTTTTTTTTTCTCCACTAGGAACTGTTGACCTGCAGCAGTCCTGGGGTCCACAGATATTTTAGCCCAGGCCAAACTATTTTCCTATCTGAAGTTGCAGAATGAGGAGGAGGCAGAGCCTTTGTCCTCCTCTGGAGACACTCCTCTCCTGCTCCAAGGCTTTGGATAGTGGTTCTAAAATGAGTCTCTTGGAAGATGGTGGCATAGGAGGGCTCTGGGCTCACCTTGTCCTGCTGATCACTTAGATTACACCCACCCCTGCCTAAATAACCCAGAAAAACACCAGAAGTCTAGCAGAATGGACTCTCTAGAGCCAAGCATAGACAAGGGGCCCACGGAAGAGTATAGGAAGGGCGGAGAGGTGGTGTGCACTACACGGACTGGCGGGAGGGAGCCAGGCAGTGGAGGGGCCAGCCTGGCAAGCCAGAGCCCCTGAAATCTGGCTTGCAAAAGCGGAGGGTCGGGACTCTGTGATTTCTGGCAGCCAGCGGTACTTAACATCTGGAATGTTAAAAGTCAACACTTCTGCTCAGAGAGCGGGAGGGTGAGAGGACACTGTGAAGGAGAATTGTTGAGCCCAGGAAGACAGAGCTCAGCTTGGCAGGGGAACAAAGGTGCTGGCCAGCACCATCTCCCTCTCCCATCCCCCAGCCAAACTCCCAAAGGGAACCAATTCCCATCACCGGACTTCCTTGCACTGTGAAAACACCCAATGCTGTGCTTCTGTGGATCCATCCCTCTGATGAGTCTGCGTCCCTCCCACTGCTGCAGGACCCCTCCTGCAGGGGACCACCAACAGCAAAGCGAGCTAAGCCTGCCCCTCCTGCCACTGTGCACCTTGCAGATCCACACAGGCTAATACTCCAGATCCCATTAAGACAGCACCAAAAGCCTGGAAGTGTGCAAGTAACCTGGACAGGGGCCACACCACTCCACAGTGAGTCTGGCCCCTGGGAGAGGGGAAGATAAGGTACACACCAATCTGACTGTGGCCCCAGCATGGGCTGGGGTCAGACATCGGGTCTGACAGCAGCACTTCAGCGCCACCCCAGGGACTACCCAAAATGACAAAACAGAAGAACTCTCCTCAAAAGAAACTCCAGGAAGTAGCAACAGCTAACAAATTGATCAAAAATGATTTAAGCAATATAATGGAACAAGAATTTAGAATAATAGTCATAAAATTAATCGCTGGGCTTGAAAAGTATAGAGGACAGAAGAGAATCTATTGCTACAGAGATCAAGGGACTAAGAAACAGTCATGAGGAGCTAAAAATGTTATAAATGATGTGCAAAATAAAAGGGAGGCAACCACAGCTCGGATTGAAGAGGCAGAGGAGGGAATAGGTGAATTAGAAGATAAAATTATGGAAAAAGAGGAAGCTGAGATGACGAGAGATTAAAAAAAAATCCAGGAGCATTTAGGTTAGTGGATCAGGAGATAAGATGGCAGTGTAGGAGGACGCTGGGCTCACTGAGTCCTGCTGATCACTTAGATTCCACCCACATTTGCCTAAATAACCCAGAAAACTGCCAGAAGACTAGCAGAATGGACTCTCCGGAGCCAAGCGTAGACAAGAGGCCCACGGAAGAGGGTAGGAAGGGCGGAGAGGTGGTGCACACTACACGGACTGGCGGGAGGGAGCTGGGGTGGTGGAGGGGCAGCCTGTCCGGCAAGGCAGAACCCCGAGTCTGACTTGCAAAAGCGGAGGGGCCAGACTGTGTGAGTTCTGACAGCCAGCGGGACTTAACATTTGGATATTATAAGTCAATAGCTCTGCTCAGACAGCAGGAGGGCAAGAGGACATGGGTAGGGAGATATGTTGAGCCCTGGAAGACAGAGCTCAGCTCAGTGGGGAACAAAGGTTCTGGCCAGCGCCTGCTCCCTCTGCCATCCCCCAGCAAAAATCCCAAAGGGAACCAGTTCCTGTCACCGAACTTGCTTGCACCATGCAAACACCCAATGCTGTGCTTTTGTGGATCCATCTCTCTGACAGGTCTGCCTCCCTCCTGGTGCTGCAGGGACCCTCCCACAGGGGACCACCAAAAGCAAAAGTGAGCTGAGTCTGGCCCTCCCGCCCCTGTGCACCTTGCAGATCCATCCCAGCTAATATGCCAGATCCTATCAAAGCAGCACCACAAACCTATCAGTGTGCAAGTAGCCCAGACAGGGACCACACCAATCCATAGTGAGTCCTGCCTCTGGGAGAGGGGAAGATAAGGTACACACCAATCTGACTGTGGCCCCAGTGTGGGCTTGGGACAGATATCAGGTCTGATCGCAGCCCTGTCCACCAACACTAGTTACTCCAGACAGCACAGGGGAAGTGCCCTGCAGTTCCCTGCCACTTCAGGGACTATCCAAAATGACGAAATGGAAGAATTCTCCTCAAAAGAAAGTCCAGGAGGTAGTGACAGCTAAAGAATTGATCAAAAACAATTTAAGCAATATAACGGAACAAGAATTTAGAATAATAGTCTTAAAATTAATTGCTGGGCTTGAAAAGTATAGAGGACAGCAGAGAATCTATTGCTACAGGGATCAAGGGACTAAGAAGTAGTGATGAGGAGATAAAAAATGCTATAAATGAGGTGCAAAATAAAATGGAGGTGACCACAGCTCGGATTGAAGAGGCAGAGGAGAGAATAGGTGAATTAGAAGATAAAATTATGGAAAAAGAGGAAGCTGAGAAAAAGAGAGATAAAAAAATCCAGGAGTATGATGGGAGAATTAGAGAACTAAGTGATGCAATCAAGTTCAACAATATCTGTATAATAGGGATTGCAGAAGTGGAAGAGAGAGAGAAAGGGGCTGAAGGTGTACTTGAACAAATCATAGCTGATATCTTCCCTGATCTGTGGAAGGAAACAGGCATTGAAATCCAGGAGGCACAGAGAACTCCCTTCAGACGTAACTTGAATCGATCTTCTGAGCGACATATCATAGTGAAACTGGCAAAATACAAGGATAAAGAGAAAATTCTGAAAGCACCTAGGAGTAAACACACTCTAACATATAAAGGGAGACCGATAAGACTCGTGACGGATCTATCTACTGAAAATTGGCAGGCTAGAAAGGAATGGCAGGAAATCTTCAATGTGATGAACAGAAAAAAAATATGCAGCCCAGAATCCTTTATCCAGCAAGTCTTTCATTCAGAATAGAGAGATAAAGGTCTTCCCAAACAAACAAAAGCCGAAGGAATTCATCACCACTAAACCAGACCTACAACAGATCCTAAGGGGGACTCTGTGAGTGAAATGTTGCAAGGACCACAAAGTACCACAGACATCACTACAAGCATGAAACCTACAGACATCACAATGACTCTAAACCCATATCTTCTATAATAACACTGAATATAAATGGGCTAAATGCTCCAACCAAAAGACATAGGGTATCAGAAGGATAAAAAAAGAAGACCCATCTATTTGTTGTCTACAAGAGACTCATTATAGACCTGAGGACACCTTCAGATCGAAAGTGAGGGGATGGAGAACTATCTATCATGCTACTGGAAGTCAAAAGAACGCTGGTGTAGCCATACATATATCAGACAAACTAGACTTTAAATTAAAGGCTGTAACAAGAGATGAAGAAGGGCATTATATAATCATTAGAGGGTCTTTCCATCAGGAAGAACTAACAATTATAAATATCTATGCGCCGAATATGGGAGCCCCCAAATATATAAAACAGTTAATCACAAACATAAGCAACCTTTTTTGATAAGAATGTGGTAATTGCAGGGTACTTTAATACTCCACTTACAAAATGGATAGATCATCCAGACACAGGATGAATAAAGAAACAAGGGCCCTGAATGATACATTGGAAAGATGGACTTGACAGGTATATTTAGAACTCTGCATCCCAAAGCAACAGAATATACTTCTCGAGTGCACATGGAACATGCTTCAAGATAGATCACATACTGGGTCACAAAACAGCCCTTCATAAGTATAAAAGAATTGAGATCATACCATGCATACTTTCGGACAACAATGTTATGAAGCTTGAAATCAGCCAGAGGAAAAAGTCTGGAAAACCTCCCAAAGCATGGAGGTTAAAGAAAACCCTTCTAAAGAATGAATCAGTCAACCAGGCAATTAGAGAAGAAATTAAAAAATACATGGAAAAAATGAAAATCCAACAATCCAAACGCTTTGGATGCAGCGAAGACAGTCCTGAGAGGAAAATACATTGCAATCCAGGCCTATATCAAGAAACAAGAACAGTCACAAATACAAAATCTAACAGGACACCTAAAGGAAATAGAAGCAGAACAGCAAAGACACCCCCCAAACCCAGAAGAAGAAGAGAAATAATAAATATCAGAGCAGAAATAAACAATATAGAACCTAAAAAAACTGTAGAGCAGATCAATGAAACCAAGAGTTGGTTTTTTGAAAAAATAAACAAAATTGATAAACCTCTAGCCAGGCTTCGCAAAAAGAAAAGGGAGATGACCCAAATAGATAAAATCATGAATGAAAATGGAATTATTACAACCAATCCCTCAGAAATACAAGCAATTATCAGGGAATAATATGAAAAATTTTGTGCCAACAAACTGGACAACCTGGAAGAAATGGACAAATTCCTAAGCACGATGCAATTCCAAAACTCAAACAGGAAGGAAAAGAAAACTTGAACAGACCCATAACCAGCAAAGAAATTGAACTGGTTATCAAAAATCTCCCAAAAAATAAGAGTCCAGGACCAGATGACTTCCCAGGGGAATTCTACCAGACATTTAAAGCAGAGATAATACCTCTCCTTCTCAAGCTGTTCCAAAAAATAAAAGGGAAGGAAAACTTCCAGACTCATTCTATGAAGCCAGCATTATTTTGAATCCTAAACCAGATACCCAGCAAAAAAAGAGAGCTAAAGGCCAATATCCCTGATGAATAGGGATCCAAAAATTCTCAATAAGATACTAGCAAATCAAATTCAACAGCATATAAGAAGAATTATTCACCATGATCAAGTGGGATTCATTCCTGGGCTGCAGGGCTGGTTCAACATTCACAAATCAATCAATGTGATACATCACATTAATAAAAGAAAAGATAAGAACCATATGATCCTGTCAATCGATGCAGAAAAAGCATTTGACAAAATTCAGCATCCTTTGTGAATAAAAACCCTCGAGAAAGTCGGGATAGAAGGAACATACTTAAACACCATAAAAGCCATTTATGAAAAGCCCACAGCTAATACCACCCTCAATGGGGAAAAACTGAGAGCTTTCCCCCAGGTATCAGGAACACGACAGGGATGTCCACTCTCACCGCTATTGTTTAATATAGTGTTGGAAGTGCTAGCATCAGCAATCAGAAAACAAAAGGAAATCAAAGGCATCAAAATTGGCAAAGATGAAGTCAAGCTTTCACTTTTTGCAGATGACATGACATTATACATGGAAAACCGGATAGACTCCATCAAAAATCTGCTAGAACGGATACGTGAATTCAGCAAAGTCACAGGATACAAAATCAATGTACAGAATTCAGCTGCATTCTTATACATTAATAATGAAGCAACAGAAAACAAATAAAGAATCTGATCCCGGGGCGCCTGGGTGGCTCAGTTGGTTAAGCGGCCGACTTCGGCTCAGGTCATGATCTCACGGTCCGTGAGTTCGAGCCCCACGTTGGGCTCTGTGCTGACAGCTCAGAGCCTGGAGCATGTTTCAGATTCTGTGTCTCCCTCTCTCTGACCCTCCCACGTTCATGCTTTGTCTCTCTCTGTCTCAAAAATAAATAAACATTAAAAAAAAAAAAGGAATCTGATCCCATTCACAATTGCACCAAGAAGCATAAAATACCTAGGAATAAACCTAACCAAAGGTGTAAAAGATCTGTATGCTGAAAACTGTAGAAAGCATATGAAGGAAATTGAAGAAGATATAAAGAAATGCAAAAACATTCCATGCTCATGGATTGGAAGAATAAATATTTTTAACATGTCAATACCACCCAACGCTATCTACACATTCAATGCAAACCCAATCAAAATTGCACCAGCATTCTTCTTGAAGCTAGAACAAGCAATCCTAAAATTTGTAAGGAACCACAAAGGACCCTGAATAGCCAAAGTAATTTTGAAGAAGACCAAAGCGGGAGGCATCATAATCTTAGGCTTTAGCCTCTACTACAAAGCTGTAATCATCAAGACATCATGGTATCGGCACAAAAAACAGACACACAGACCAATGGTATAGAATAGAAATCGCAGAATTGCACCCACAAATGTATGGCTAACTTATCTTTGACAAAGCAGGAAAGAGTATCCAATAGAAAAAAGACAGTCTCTTTAACAAATGGTGCTGGAAGAACTAGACAGCAACATGCAGAAGGATGAAACTAAACCACTTTCTTACACCAGTCACAAAAATAAACTCAAAATGGATAAAGGACCTGAATGTGAGACAGGAAACCATCAAAACCCTAGAGGAGAAAGCAGGAAAAAACCTCTCTGACCTCAGCGGCAACAATTTCTTACTTGACACAAGCCCAAAGGCATGGGAATTAAAAGCAAAAATGAACTACTGGGACCTCATGAAGATAAAAAGCCTTACCCTGCAAAGGAAACAACAATACTAAAAGGAAGCTGTCGGAATGGGAAAAGATATTTGCAAATGACATATCGGATAAAGGGCTAGTATCCAAAATCTATAAAGAGCTTGCCAAACTCCACAGCTGAAAAACAAATAATCCAGTGAAGAAATGGGCAGAAGACATGAATAGACACTGCTCTAAAGAAGACATCCACATGGCCAAAAGGCACATGAGAAGATGCTCAATGTCGCTGCTCATCAGGGAAATACAAATCAAAGCCACACTCAGATACCACCTCTCACCAGTCAGAGTGGCTAAAATGAACAAATCAGGGGACTATGGATGCTGGCGAGGATGTGGAGAAATGGGAACATTCTTGCACTGTTGGTGGGAATGCAAACTGGTGCAGCTGCTCTGGAAAACAGTGCGGAGGTTCCTCAAAAAATTAAAAATAGATCTACCCTATGACCCAGTAATATCACTGCTAGGAATTTACCCAAGGGATACAGGAGTGCTGATGCATAGGGGCACTTGTACCCCAGTGTTTATAGCAGCACTTTCAAGAATAGCCAAATTATGGAAAGGGCCTAAATGTCCATCAACTGATGAAGGGATAAAGAAATTGTGGTTTATATGCACAGTGTATACTACGTGGCAATGAGAAAGAATGAAATATGGTCTTTTGTAGCAACATGGATGGAACTGGACAGTGTTATGCTAAGTCAAATAAGTCATACAGAGAAAGACAGATACCATATGGTTTCACTCCTATGTGGATCCTGAGAAACTTGACAGAAGACCATG
Source organism: Panthera uncia (assembly GCF_023721935.1). Taxonomy (NCBI): domain Eukaryota; kingdom Metazoa; phylum Chordata; class Mammalia; order Carnivora; family Felidae; genus Panthera; species Panthera uncia. Next base: position 1,225,373 of record NW_026057581.1, on the reverse strand, counting down.
GGGGAGGGGAAGGAAAAAAAAAGGTTAGAGAGCGAGGGAGCCAAACCATAAGAGACTCTTGAAAACTGAGAATAAACTGAGGGTTGATGGGGGGTGGGAGGAGGGGAGGTTGGTTGAAGGATATTGAGGTGGGCACCTGTTGGGATGAGCACTGGGTGTTGTATGGAAACAAATTTGACAATAGGTTTCATATTAAAAACAAATAAATACAAATAAATAAATATATAAAATGAGTCTCTTGTAGGCAGCATATAGCTGGAGCTTGTTTTTAATCTATTCTGACAGCCTGTGTCTTTTTATTGTTTAGTACATTTACATTCAGAGTAATTATTGATAGATATTATTTATTACCATTTTATTCCTTGTGTTTTTAAATTGTTTTTGGTGATTTTTTTCTGTTCCATTCTTGTCTTTGTGTCTTTTGGTCTTTCTTTTCTATCCAAAAAGTCCCCTTTAGTTTTTCTTGTAGGGCTAGTTTAGTGGACATAAACTCCAATATTTTTTGTTTGTGTGAGAAAGTTTTAATCTCTCCTTCTATTCCAAACGATAGCCTTGGTGGATAGAATATTCTTGCCTCCAACTTTTCCCCATTCAGCACTTTGAGTATATTTTGCCACTCCCTTCTGATTTCAAGTTGTTTTTTTTTTTTTTTGAGACATTTGAACTTATCCTTATGGGTCTTTCCTTTTAATTTAGGGACTACTTTTTTCTTGCTGCTGTAGACTTTTTCAATATATTTTACAAATCTCATTAGAATATTCTTTTGTTTTTGTTTTTAATTTAAGTTTATTTTTGATTTTTTAAAAATTTACATCCAAATTAGTATATAGTGAAGCAATAATTTCAGTAGATTCCTTAATGACCCTTACCCATTTAGCCCCTCCCCCTCCCACAACCCCTCCAGCAACCCTCAGTTTGTTCTCCATATTTATGAGTCTCTTGTTTTGTCACCTTCCCGTTTTTACATTATTTTTGTTTCCCTTCCCTTATGTTCATCTGTTTTGTCACTTAACGTCCTCATGTGAGTGAAGTCATATGATTTTTGTCTTTCTCTAATTTAATTTAGCCTAATACCCTCCAGTTCTATCCATGTAGTTGCAAATGGCAAGATTTCACTAATTTTGATTGCCGAGTAATACTCCATTGTATATGTATACCACATTTTCTTTATCCATTCATCCATCGATGGACATTTGGGCTCTTTCCATACTTTGGCTATTGTTGATAGTGCTGCTGTAAACATGGGGGTGCATGTGTCTCTTCAAAGCAGCACACCTCTATCTCTTGGATAAGTGGCTAGTAGTGCAACTGCTGGGTCGTAGGACAGTTCTATTTTTAGTTTTTTGAAAAATCTCCATACTGTTTTCCAGAGTGGCTGCACCAGCTTGCATTCCCACCAACAATGCAAAAGAGATCCTCTTTCTCCGCATCCTCGCCAGCATCTGTTGTTGCCTGAGTTGCTAATGTTCGCCATTGTGACAGGTGTAAGGTGGTATCTCATTGTGGTTTTGATTTGTATTTCCCTGATGATAGTGATGTTGAGCATTTTTTCATGTGTCGGTTGGCCATCTGGATGTCTTCTTTGGAGAAATGTCTATTTATGTCTTTTGCCCATTTCTTCACTGGATTATTTGTTATTTGGGTGTTGAGTTTGATAAGTTCTTTGTAGATTTTGGATACTAACCCTTTATCTGATATGTCATTTGCAAATATCTTCTCCCATTCCATCGGTTGCCTTTTAGTTTTTCTGATTGTTTCCTTTACTGTGCAGAAGCTTTTTATTTTGGTGAGGTACCAGTAGTTCATTTTGCTTTTGTTTCCTTTGCTTCTGGAGATGTGCTGAGTAACAAGTTGCTGGGGCCGAGTCAAAGAAATTTTTGCCTGCCTTCTCCTCGAGGATTTTCATGGCTTCCTGTCTTACATTTAGGTCTTTCATCCATTTTGAGTCCATTTTTGTGTATGGTGTAAGAAAGTGGTCCAGGTTCATTCTTCTGCATGTCGCGGCCCAGTTTTCCCAGCACCACTTGCTGAAGAGACTGTCTTTATTCCATTGGATACTCTTTCCTGCTTTGTCAAAGATTAGTTGGCCATATGTTTGTGGATTAATTTCTGGGTTGTCTATTCTGTTCCATTGATCTGGGTGTCTGTTCTTGTGCCAGTATCATACTGACTTGATGATTACAGCTTTGTAGTATAGCTTGAAGTCCAGGATTGTGATGCCTCCTGCTTTGGTTTTCTTTTTCAAGATTGTTTTGGCTATTTGGGGTATTTTCTGGTTCCATAAAAATTTTAGGATTATTTGTTCTAGCTCTATGAAGAATGCTGGTGTTATTTTGATAGGGATTGCATTGAATATGTAGATTGTTTTGGGTAGTATGGACATTTTAACAATATTTGTTATTCCTACCCAGGAGCACGGAATCTTTTTCCATTGTCTTGTGTCTTCTTCAGTTTCTTTCAGAAGCTTTCTATAGTTTTTTGTGTATAGATGTTTCACCTCTTTGGTTAGATTTATTCCTAGGTATTTTATGGTTTTCGTGCAACTGTAAATGGGATCGATTCCTTGATTTCTCTTTGTGTGGCTTCATTGTTGGTGTATAGGAATGCAACTGATTTCTGTGCATTGAGTTTATATCCTGCAACTTTGCTGAATTCATGAATCAGTTCTTGCAGTTTTTTGGTGGAATCTTTTGGGTTTTCCATATGGAGTATCATGTCATCTGCAAAGAGTGCAAGTTTGACCTCCTCCTGGCCGATTTGGATGCCTTTTATTTCTTTGTGTTGTCTGATTACTGAGGCTAAGACTTCCAATACTATGTTGAATAAGAGTGTCGAGAGTGGACATCCCTGTCTTGTTCCTGACCTTAGGGGGAAAGCTCTCAGTTTTTCCCCATTGAGGATGATATTAGCATTGGGTCATTCATATATGGCATTTATGATCTTGAGGTATGCTCCATTTATCCTTACTTTCTTGAGCGTTTTTTTTTTTATCAAGAAAGGATGCTGTATTTTGTCAAATGCTTCCTCTGCATCTATTGAGAGGATCATATGGTTCTTATCTTTTCTTTTATTAATGCGATGTATCCCATTGACTGATTTGCGAATGTTTAACCAGGCATGTAGCTCAGGAATGAATCCCACTTGGTCGTGGCGAATAACTTTTTTAATGTATTGTTGGATCCAGTTGGCTAACATGTTGTTGAGGATTTTTGCATCCATGTTCATCAGGGAAATTGGTCTATAGTTCTCTTTTTTAGTGGGTTCTCTGTCTGGTTTTGGAATCAGGGTAATGCTGGCTTCATGGAAAGAGTTTGGAAGTTTTCCTTCCATTTCTATTTTTTGGAACAGTTTCAAGAGAATAGGTGTTAACTCTTCCTTAAATGTTTGGTAGAATTCCCCTGGAAAGCCATCTGGCCCTGGACTCTTGTTTTTTGGCAGAGTTTTGATTACTAATTCTGGTTCCTTACTGGTTATGGGTCTGTTCAAGTTTTCTATATCTTCCTGTTTCAGTTTTGGTAGTATATACGTTTCTGGCATTTTTCCATTTCTTCCTTATTGCCCATTTTGTTGGCATATAATTGCTCATAATATTCTCTTATTATTGTTTTTATTTATGTTGTGTTGGTTGTGACTTCTCCTCTTTCATTCTTGATTTTATTTATTTGGGTCCTTTCCTTTTTCTTCTTGATCAAACTGGCTAGTGGTTTATCAATTATGTTAATTCTTTCAAAGAACCAGCTTCTGGTTTCATGGATCTGTTCTACTGGTTTTTTTTTTTTTTGGATTCGATAGCATTATTTTCTGCTCTAATCTTTATTATTTCCTGTCTTCTGCTGGTTTTGGGTTTTATTTGCTGTCCTTTTCCAGCTCTTTAAGGCATAGGGTTAAGTTGTGTATCTCAGATCTTTCTTCCTTCTTTAGGAAAGCCTGGATTGCGATATACTTTCCTCTCATGACCGCTTTTGCTGCATCCCAGAGGTTTTGGGTTGTGGTGTTATCATTTTCATTGACTTCCACATGCTTTTAAATTTCTTCTTTAACTGCTTGTTTAGCCCATTCATTCTTTAGTAGGATGTTCTTCAGTCTCCAAGTATTTGTTACCTTTCCAAATTTTTTTCTTGTGGTTGATTTCGAGTTTCATAGCATTGTGGTGTGGAAATATGCACGGTATGGTCTCGATCTTTTTGTAGTTACTTAGGGCTGATTTGTGTCTCAGTATATGGTCTAATCTGGAGAACATTCCATGTGCAGTGGAGAAGAATGTATATTCTGCTGCTTTAGGATGAAATGTTCTGAATATATATGTTAAGTCCATCTGGTCCAATGTGTCATTCAAAGCCATTGTTTCCTTATTGATTTTTTGATTAAATGATCTGTCCATTGCTGTGAGTGGGGTGTTGAAGTCTCCTACTATTATGGTATTACTATCGATGAGTTTCTTTATGTTTGTGATCAATTGATTTATCTATTTGTGTGCTCTCACATTTGGCACATGAATGTTTACAATTGTTAGGTGTTCTTTGTCTATAGATCACTTGACTATGATATAATGCCCTCTGCATCTCTTGATACTGTCTTTATTTTAAAGTCTAGATTGTCTGATATAAGTATAGCTACTCTGGCTTTCTTTGTTGACCATTAGCATGATTGATGGTTCTCCATCCCCTTATTTTCAATCTGAAGGTGTCTTCACCTTCAGACGTGCCGCTGTAAAAAGTGGGTCTCTTGGAAACAGCATAGAGATGGGTCTTGTTTTCTTATCCATTCTGTTACCCTATGTCTTTTGATTGGAGCATTGAGTCCATTGACGTTTAGAGTGAGTACTGAAATAGACGAATTTATTGCCATTATGATGCTTGTAGAGTTGGAGTTTCTGGTGGTGTTCTCTGGCCCATTCAAATCTTTTGTTGCTTTTGATTATATATATATATATATATATATATATATATATATATATATTTTTTTTTTTTCCATCTTTTCTCCCCTCAGAAAGTCCCCCTTAAAATTTCTTGCAGGGCTGGTTTAGTGGTCACAAACTCCTTTAATTTTTGTTTGTCTGGGAAACTTTTTAATCTCTCCTTCTATTTTGAATGGCAGGCTTGCTGGATAAAGAATTCTTGGCTGCATATTTTTCTGATTCAGCACACTGAATATATCCTGCCACTCCTTTCTGGACTGCCAAGTTTCTGTGGATAGGTCTGCTACAAACATGATCTGTCTTCCCTTGTAGGATAGGGACTTTTTTTTCCCTGGCTGCTTTCATGATTCTCCTTGCCTGAGTATTTTGTGAATTTGACTCTGATATGCCTTGTTGATGTTTGGTTTTTATCGAATCTAATGGGAGTCTTCTGTGCTTCCTGGATTTTGATGTCTGTGTCTTTCCCCAGGTTAGGAAAATTTTTCTGCTATGATTTGTTCACATAACCTTCTACCCCTATTTCTCTCTCTTCCTCCTCTGGGACCCCTATGATTCTGATGTTGTTTGTTTTTAATGAGTCACTGATTTCTCTAATTCTTAAATCATGCTCTTTTGCCTTAATCTCCCTCTTTTTTTCTGCTTCGTTATTTTCTATAAGTTTGTCCTTTATATCGCTGATTCTCTGTTCTGCCTCGTCCATCCTTGCCGCCGCTGCATCCATCCGTGATTGCAGCTGTGTTATAGCATTTTTCATTTCATTCTGGCTATTTTTTACTTGTTTTATCTCTGCAGAAAGGGCTTCTAATCTATTTTCGACTCCAGCTAGTATTCTTATTATTGTGATTCTAAATTCTGGTTCAGACATCTTGCTTGTGTTTGTGTTGGTTAAATTACTGGCTGTCGTTTCTTTGTGCTCTTTCTTTTGGTGTGAATTTGTGGGGGGCCGGGCCCCAGTGCCAGGTTGAGACCAGGTCGAGCAACGTTCCCTGTTGACTTAGCCAACCCGGTGGTTCCCCCTCCCATTCCCCCACTTTCAAGGGCATAGGAAAGCCTTGTCAAGGCTGAGAAAGTTAATTCCTGAAGCCTGTGGTTTGCAGGTGTTGGCAGTAATGCTACCTCCCTTTTTCTACCCCGAGTCAGATAGAAACAAACATGGGAATTGTGTTTAGCTAGCAATCTTACCAACAAGGTCTTGTTGTGACCCGTCTAGAAAATGCACAAGAAACACAGAACTAAATGTTTTGGTTGGCAGCGATCATGTGAAACCTGTTTATTCTTAGAATGATCTGATCCATAAGAGTCTTATATTATAAAAGATTGTGTACAGCAACAATAAAGCCATCACTTGGGCCATCAGCCCAGGGGACCCTCCTGTTCCCAAACTTTCTCTTCTCTCTTTTTTTCTTGCATTCCCCTACCCTCAGGACACTGACCTCAGTGTTTGTCGTGCCAGTCACAACAGAATTCCCTTGTTTTGTCATTTTGAAGGGAGAAAAGAAATTAATAAGGTATAAAATTTGAAATGAAAACAAAATTAAAAGAATATTAAAATTAAAAATTGAAAACACACACAGACAAAAATGGAATAGATGATGCTAGATCCTAGGTGGTCTGGGATCTGGGTGTAGAAAGTGGTTTGACAGGTTAGAGAAACAAACAAAACAAAACAAAACAAAAAAAGCGGGGAGGGGATAAAAAAAGGGAATCATTTGAGAATTTGAAAAAATGAATACACTAAAGTAGACTAAAATACATAAAAGTAGAGAATATAGTAGAAAAAATATAGAAAAATATTTTTAATAACAATTAAAAAGAAATATGAATTTTTTCATTTTCTGTGTTTAAGAAAAAAGAAAAATGAAAAAGTGAAAAAAGATAAAGAGAAAAAAGACAAAAAAAGAAACTTTTGAAAATTTTAAAAAGTGAATACAGTGTAGTAGACTGAAGTAAAATGATGGGAATAAGATAGAATTTGAAAAAAAATTATGTAAAATAAAAATATAGTAATAAAAATTAAATAAAAATATTTTGAAAATAAATTGAATGTAAAAATGAAGTTTTTCTCTTTCTGCATTCAAGAAAAAGAAAAGAAATGAAAAAAGAGAAAAAAGGAAAAGAAAGAAAAAAAGGAAATTGTTTGAAAATTCGAAAAGGTGAGTACACTGAAGTAGACTAAAATAAAATAATGGAAGTAATGTAGAATTTGAAAAAAATTACAGAAAAGTAAAAAATATAGTAATAAAAATTAAAGACAGATATTTTTAATAAAACTTGAAGATAAAAATGAGTTTTTTCTTTTTCTGTATTCAAGAAAAAGAATTGTAAAAGAGAGAAAGGAAAAAAGAGAGAAAAAAATTGAGTAGATGAACCTGCTAACAGATTGAAGTAGGACTGAAACTACTTCGTTTTCCCCTAGAGGTCAGTCCATGTAGCTCTTTATAGTCCATAAATTAAGCCTGCGGTGGGGTTTGTGTTCTTGAAGAGCGAAGTTGGCCCAGTTGGGCAGGGCTCGGTGTAACAACTCCGCTCTCCCCTAGATGGCGCTGCCAGCCTACTGGGGTGGATTGTTGCTGTGCTCATTGGTGCTCATGTACATGCGCAGGAGCGGTGAAACCTGGAGCCACCCAGCCACCTAAACTGTTCTCCCGGATCAGCAATCATGCACCGGTTCTCTGTCTTCTGCTCTCTTTCACTCCCCGCTTTTTTACTCTCTGTGACCAGGCCCCAGGCAGCGCCTCTCTCCCGAGTTTTGTCTCAGATGCAGCTGTTTTCCCCCGCCCCTTACTTCTGAAAGACTGCATCTTTGACCTGTTCTGCCCCTCTGTGGGAGGGTCTCACTGAGCAATGGCCGAATGTCCCCTGCACCCAGGTACGCCCACTGGACCCTGCTGTTGCCGGTGCCCCAAGACTATGGCCAGGTGCCAGCCCGCCCCCCCAAAAGATCATGAGACAGTGTAGCCTCAGCATTTCAGAGACCATGGAAAATCGCAACACACATCTGGCACCAGGCTTCACCCTCAGCAACTTTCCCCCAGCATCAGCAAATGTGGCATCCTTCCGGGGTCTGCTGGGACCAGGTGGCTTCAACAGTCTCTACCAAATGTCCTTCCAGCAGTGGAACCGCTTTTCCCTGTGTGGCCTGAGAACCTGCCGGACCCCACTCTGTTCCTGGGGATTCACCCTTCCCACTAGAGCACCGCCAGGTATCGAGCTGCGGAGTTGCAGCCTTTGCACTCCCCTTGTTTATGGTCTTAATGGGATATAAATCCTCTCCTTTCTGCTTTGTCCCTTTTTAGTTTAGTCCGCGCGGCTGTTTCCAATTTTCCACCTTCTCTCCAGCTACTTTTGGGGAGGGGTGCTATTCCCGTGTGCTCCCCCCCTCCCCAGTCTCCATCCTCTCTCCACCGACAAAGGGGGTTCCCTACTTTTTGGGGCTTCTTGCTCCCCAAGTTCAGCTCTTTGTGTCACATACCTGCTGATTGTGCAGGTTGTGCAGATTATTGTGTTAATCTTCCAATCGGTTTTCTAGGTGTGTAGGATGTTTTAATGTTGGCCTGGCTGTATTTTATGGATGCGAGACACACAAAAAGCTTCCATGCTGTTCTGCCATCTTGGCTCCTCCCCTCCTTAGAATATTCTTGGTGTTGGTCTGCTTTTGTTCTTCTTCATGGCAGTTCTCTGTACCTCCTTGGTCTGGATGTCCTCCTTGATATCCTGGCCCAAATTAGGGAAGTTTTCAGGTATTTTTTCCTCAAATAAATTTTCTGCCGACTTTACTCTCTCTTCCTTTTCAGGGACTCCTGTAATATGTATGTTATTATGTTGATGGAGTCACTGAGTTCCCTAAGTCTATTCTTATGTTCCATAATTATTCTTTCTCTCTTTGTTCAGCTTCATTATTTCGTACTCTGTACCACTTTTTCATTCCTCTGCTTCTTCCAGCTTTGTGTTCATTTCATCCAGCCTGTTTCTAATCCGTTACTGCATTTTCTTTTCTGATTCTTTTTTTAAACTCCTTTATCTCTGTGGTAAGGGTGTCCTTGAAGATTTCCCTCCTTTTATCAAGCCCAGCTAGTATCCTCAGGATTTTTGCTTCCAGTTTTCCAGCAGGCATGTTACTTATATTTGTTCCACTAGATCTCTGGCCATGACCTTATGTTCTTTCATTTAGGGTGAATCCTTCTATCTTGGCATTTTTGTCTAAGTCTCTACCTTCTTCTCTGTGTTAGAAAAAACAATTATATTTCATGCTCCTGAAATTAATGGCTTTATGAGGAAGAGGTCATATAATGTCCAGGGCTTGGCAATTCAGGGAGTGTCTCTGGTGTATTCTGCATGCACTGTGGGTGTATTTTGGCTGCTCTTTCCTTCAGGCCAGTCATCTTCAGAGCCTCTCCTTGCCTGCAGTAGGTAGTGTTTGGTCCTTGGCAAGAATGTGGTAAGTTTTAACTAGGTGTTCTCTGGTCTGCTTGTGAAATAAGACCTGATACTACTTCCAGTAGACCTGAATCCATATAGAACTCTTTGGAGAGAGATGTGGTGTGGGTGAGGTTTCTGCTGGTGTTCTGGGCAATGGGCCCACTATGCTGAGACTGAGACAAGCTTGACAAAGAAAGGTGGTGCTGCCAGAGAGTAGCACCATGGGACTTGGTGTATGAAGGTTAGGCAGCCAGTGTGGGCACTGTGCCCCATGCAGTTCATGGTGGTGTGCTTATGCTAAGGGTCAGGGGAGGAAATACTACCAGCCAGCTTCTTTACTTCCAGAGAGGGGTCTCCATGCCTACTTTTCTCAGGGAAGCACTCAGACAACAGTGACTAATCTCCATTCTGTGTGTCCCAGGAATTGTTCAGATGGCTATTTCCACATTGCTAGCCTTAACGTTGTTTGCCTGCCCTCTCTTCAGGGGCAACGCAGTGCCCTCTGGGTTCTGCCTCAGCCAAGTCTGCTGACTTTCAAAATTACATGGTGTAGGGGTGTGAAGTGGACAGGGGTCTGCACTGGTCTTCTGTGGGAAGGGCCAAGCAAGCTGGGAATGAGGCAAGCTTGACCAAGAGGGGAACTCACACAAGCGCGGAGGGGTGTAGGACTCGGTGTTATCAAGGTAGGCAGTCAGCGTAAGGGTGGAACTGCCCTCCGCAGGTGGCTACATTTCTATGCTGAGCATTGAGGGAGGAAAATGGCGCCAGCAGGCTCCTTTGTACCTGAAGAGGTATCTCTGTACTTGCTACCTCCAGGGACACTCTCTAAGAAGAGTGAACAATCTCATTGTGCTCCAGGCATTCCTCATATTGCTGTTTCCATGCAGTCTGCTCCCCAGTTTTTTCCTTGCCTTCTCTCCAGGCAGAGTGCAGTGTTCTCAGGGCTTTACCCCAGCCAAGCCTTTAAAACTTTAAACCTTTAGAACTCCAGTCTTTAAGTCCTGCTGGTTGCAAGAACTCATGAAAATCATACCCCATTGTTTTGTCAGCCAATGGATTTTGGGATATGTTCTCCTGTGAGTTCTCCTATGTGCCCATCTCTCTCGCCTTTCTCCAGGACCAGGACTCAATCCTCTCCACAGCACCTGCAATCTGTTTCTCCCCCAAACCATGTCTCACACTTCCTACCTTCTTTGATGTGGCTTCTTCTCTCCCTTTTGTTGTGGAATTTGTTCTGACAGTCTTCAGGTTGATATCTGGGGTATTTAGAATGATTTGATAGATATCTAGTTGTTTGTGGGATGAGAGGAGGCTATAGTCCTCCTGCTCTTCCACCATCTTCTCTCTCTCTAGGAGCAGTGTTTTAAAGAAAGTCTTCAAAGCAAAGAGAGCTCTACCACAGTAAATATTTTCCATAATACAATGTGGGGTGTTGAGATTCCCTCAGAGAATTGAATGGGGGCTTTATTCAATTTTTGCTGGGAATTTATGTGACAATTAATTCTAGAAATGCCAGAAGTCTGGATGAATTAGCATCTTAAAGGTGACACAGAGATACACAAGTACGTCCATTCTATAATGGAGTCAGTGTCAGACAAAAGTGTGTATATGTGCATCTGATCTCTAGCAACTGTTGCACTATAACATCCATCAGCATGAGAATGGAGTATTAGAGCTCCTCTAACTTTATACCATTTATGATAGGTTTTTGTTCAACAAGTGAGAGAAAATGAAACATGATTCTAAATGAAACCAATTATAGTCAAGATGATATTTCAATTTCTTACATATTTGTGAATCTTTGAATTTGAAAAATTTATTGTTTAGATTATAGTCTTCTAAAGAGTTATTGAAAGAATTAGCCACTAACGTGCTCAGTGAAGAACCTTAATATCTATTTCTCATTGTGGGTTTCTTAGTGCATCATTCGTCAAGCTGTGATGTGTAGCTCAGTTGAAAGGGATGCTTTTGGGGCATCTGGGTGGCTCAGTTGGTTATGCGTCCAACTTTGGCTCAGTTCATGATCTCATGGTACATGGGTTTGAGTCCTGCGTCAGGTTCTGGGCTGACAGCTCAGAGCCTGGAGCCTGCTACAGATTGTGTGTCTCCCTCTCTCTCTGCCCCTCCTCCACTCATGCTATATCTCTCTCTGTCTCAAAAATAAACAAACATTAAAAAAATAAAAAAAAATAGAAAGGTTTGCTTTTATTTGAAACGTAAGTCACTGTGAATTTCCTGGTCTGAAACTGGTCATTATAAACAGGCTTGCTGGTTAATTTGGTCCAATCAGAGGTAAACTTCTTGTATAAAAACCTGGAGGTGACCTTATGAAAAATAACTATGGAGTAAAAATATTGTATTGTGTGTGTCTTTCCACACTGAGTATGTGTAACTTTAATAGATACTCTTTTACTGGGAGTTTAGTGGGCTGGCAGGAATATTTGTTGCCCAAGCTGAGGGCCAACCTTACAAAAAGATAAATGTGTTGAGCAAAACATGATTCATGAGTACAATATCTAAGAAAGTGGATGGCTTAGTTTCTAGAATTATTAAGGCCCTGGGGATTGGCGACCCCTGAAGGTATATAATATGATGATGCAGGCCATAGTGGTATATTTGGAAATTTCCTAAGACACGTTCCCTGAAGGCTTGGATATTCTGTTTAACTTATCTCTATTGTCCTTCAGTTAAAAAATACATCATTTGAATGAGTACTGAAAAACAATGCAGAAGGAAAATCCAGAAGGAAAATATGAAAACTTCAAAGTTTTATGGTTACAAGAAATAAAATATAATTCAATTTATTTATATACTTGTTGCTGGGAAGAATGAGAGTCAATAAAGGACTTGCAGAGGAACAATTTCAATAAATTAGTATAAAATTCTGGATGGAAAGAGTAATGGAAATATTATTTTAAGGAGAAATTTCAATTGTTAAGGAAGAGCTAGGTAATGTATTTTTTAAAAGATTTTTTAACACTTTTAAAACTTTTTATTACAGATACATTGTAACATGTTCAAAAGTACACAGATGAGTATAAAGAACCATGGATCCATCACCTGGTTTCAACAATTATCATCATATGGCTATCTTAGCTTATGTTAAGAAAAATTCAAATATTATCACATTGAACTTAGTTGCAAATCATTTGTAAAGAAAAATAACTTCTCCTTTACCCACTATTTGAGTATTTCCATAATGTGATACATTCAGGAAAGACACAATAAATGTTTATTTCTTTCCACATTTTATATCAAATTTTCAGATAAAATTTATTGTTTTACAAACTTCCAAATTTGATCAGTAAGGTTTTTTTGAAAATCATAAATTTATTTATTTTCAATATAATTTATTTTCAAATTGGTTCCATACAACACCCAGTGCTCATCCCAACAAGTGCCCTCCTCAATGCCCATCACCCACTTTCCCCTCTCCCCCACCCCTATCAACCCTCAGTTTGTTCTCAGTATCCAAGAGTCTCTTATGCTTTGCCTCCCTTCCTCTCTGTAACTTTTTTCCCTTTCCCCTTCCCAATGGTCTTCCATTAAGTTTCTCCAGATCCACATATGAGTGAAAACATATGGTAACTGTCTTTCTCTGACTGACTTATTTCACTTAGCATAATACCCTCCAGTTAGATCCAGGTTGCTGCAAATGGCCAGATTTCATTTTTGTCATTGCCACGTAGTATTCCATTGTATATGTAAACCACATTTTCTTTGTCCATTCATCAGTTGATGGACATTTAGGCTCTTTCTATAATTTGGCTATTGTTGAAAGTGCTGCTATAAACATTGGGGTACATGTGCCCCTATGCATCAGCACTCTTGTATCCCTTGGGTAAATTCCTAGCAGTGCTACTGCTGGGTCATAGGGTAGATCTTTTTTTAAATTTTTTGAGGAACCTCCACACTTTTTCCAGACTGGCTGTGCCAGTTTGCATTCCTACCAACAGTGCAAGAGGATTCCCGTTTCTCCACATCCTCTCCAGCATGTATAGTCTCCTCATTTGTTCATTTTAGCCACTATGACCGGTGTGAAGTGGTATCTGAGTGTGGTTTTGATTTGTATTTCCCTGATGATGAGTGATGTTGAACATCTTTTTATGTGTCTGTTGGCCATCTGGATGTCTTCTTTAGAGAAGTGTCTATTCATGTTTTCTGCCCATTTCTTCACTGGATCCTGTATTTTTTGGGTGTGGAGTTTGGTAAGCTCTTTATAGATTTTAGATATTAGCCCTTTGTCCAATGTCATTTACAAATATCTTTTCCCATTCTGTCGGTTGTCTTTTAGTTTTGTTGGTTGTTTCTTTTGCAGTGCAGAAACTTTTTATCTTCATGAGGTCCCAAGAGTTCATTTTTGCTCTTAATTCCCTTGCCTTTGGAGATGTGTTGAGTAAGAAGTTTCTGTGACTGAGTTCAAAGAGGTTTTTTCCTGCTTTCTCCTCTAGGGTTTTGATGGTTTCCTGTATCACATTCAGGTCCTTTATCTATTTTGAGTTTATTTTTGTGAATTGTGTAAGAAAGTGGTCTAGTTTCATTTTTCTGCTTGTTGTTGTCCAGCTCTCCCAGCACAATTTGTTAAAGAGACTGTCTTTTTTCCATTCGATATTCTTTCCTGCTTTGTCAAAGATTAGTTGGCTGTACATTTGTGGGTCCAATTCTGGAGTCTCTGTTCTATTACATCGGTCTATTTGTCTGTTTTTGTGCCAATACCATGCTGTCTTGATGACTACAGCTTTGTGGTAGAGGCTAAAGCCTGGGATTGTGATGCTTTCCACTTTGATTATCTTATTTAATATTACTTTGTCTATTCATGGTCTTTTGTGGTTCCATACAAATTTTAGGATTTCTTGTTCTAGCTTCGAGAAGAATGCTGTTGCAATTTTGATTGGGATTGCATTGAATGTGTAGATTGCTTTGTGTAGTATTGACATTTTAACAATATTTATTCTTCCAGTCCATGAGCATGGAATGTTTTTCCATTTCTTTATATCTTCTTCAATTTCCTTCATAAGGTTGGTATAGTTTTTAGCACACAAATCTTTTACATCTTTCGGTAGGTTTATTCGTAGGTATTTTATGCTTTTGGTGCAATTGTGAATGAGATCAGTTTCTTTATTTGTCTTTCTGTTGCTTAATTATTGTTGTATAAAAATGAAACCGATTTCTGTATGTTGATTTTGTACCTTGCTACTTTGCTGAATTCACGTATTAGTTCTAGCGGACTTTTCGTGGAGTCTGTCGGGTTTTCCATGTATAGTATCATGTCGTCTGTGAAAAGTAAAATTTGATGTCTTCTTTCCAATTTGGATGCCTTTTATTTCATTTTGTTGTCTGATTGCTGATGCTAAAGTGTTAAACAACACTGTTTAACTGATTGCTGATGCTAAACTGTTAAAGAACACTGTTTACAGACCGTTAAACAGTGATGAGAGTGGACATCCCTATCGTGTTCCTGATCTCAGGGGGAAAGCTCTCAGTTTTTCCCCATTGAGGGTGGTATTAGCTGTGGGCTTTTCATAAATGACTTTTATGATGTTTAAGTATTTCCTTCTATCCTGACCTTCTTGAGGGTTTTTATTAAGAAAGGATGCTGAATTTTGGCAGATGCTTTTTCTGCATCTATCTTCAGGATCATATGGTTCTTATCTTTTCTTTTATTAATGCGATGTATCCCATTGATTGATTTGCAAATATTGAACCAGTCCTGCAGCCCAGGAATGGATCCCACTTGATCATGGTGAATAGTTATTTTTATATGCTGTTGAATTCCATTTGCTAGTATCTTGTTGAGGATTTTTGCATCCATATTCATCAGGGATATTGGCCTGTAGTTACTTTTTTGTTGGGTGTCTGTCTGGATTGGGAATCAATGTAATGCTGGCTTCATGGAATGAGACTGGAAGTTTACCTTACCTTTCCATTTTTTGGAATAGTTTGAGAAGGATATGTATTCACTTTGCTTTAAATGTCTGGTAGAATTCCCCAGGGAAGCCCTCTGGTCAGGACTTTAATTTGTTGGGAGATTTTTGATAAATGATTCAATTTCTTCACTAGTTATGGGTCTGTTCAAATTTTCTATTTCTTCTCATTTGAGTTTTGGTAGTGGGTGGGTGTTTAGGAATTTGTCCATTTCTTCCAGGTTGTCCAATTTGTTGGCATATGATTTTTCATAGTATTCTATGATAATTGCTTGTATTTCTGAGGGATTGGTTATAATAAATCCATTTTCATTTGTGATTTTATCTATTTGGGTCATCTCTCTTTGCTTTTTGAGAAGCCTGGCTAGCGGTTTATCAATTTTGTTTATTTTTTCAAAGACCAACTCTTGGTTTCATTGATCTGTTCTATTGTGTTTTTGGATTCTATATTATTTCTGCTCTGCTCTTTATTATTTCTCTTCTTCTGCTTGGTTTTGGGTGTCTTTACTATTCTGCTTCTATTTCCTTTAGGTGTGCTGTTAGATTTTGTAATTGGGATTTTTCTTGTTTCTTGAGATAGGCCGGGATTGCAATGTATTTTCCTCTTAGGACTGCCATTGCTGCATCCAAAAAGGTTTGGATTGTATTTTCATTTTAATTTGTTTCCACATATTTGTAAATTTCTACTCTAATTTCCTGGTTGACCCATTCATTCTTTAGTAGGATGTTCTTTAACCTACATGCTTTTGGAGGTTTTCCAGACTTTTTCCTGTGGTTGATTTCATTTCATAGCAGTGTGATCTGAAAGTGTGCATGGTATGATCTCAATTCTTTTATATTTACTTAGGGCTGTTTTGTGACCCATATGTGATCTATCTTGGAGAATGTTCCATGTACACTCGAGAAGAAAGTATATTCTGTTGCTTTGGAATGCGGAGTTCTAAATGTATCTGTCAAGTCCATCTGTCCAATGTATCATTAGGGCCATTGTTTCTGTATTGATTCTCTGTCTTGATGATCTGTCCATTGTTGTAAGTGGAGTATTAAAGTCCCGTGCATTCTTACTAGTAAGTTGCTTATGTTTGGGATTTATTGTTTTATATATTTTGGCACTACAAATTCGGTGCATAGACATTTGTAATTGTTAGCTCTTCCTGATGGATAGACCCTGTAATTATGATATAATCCTCTTTTTCATCTCTTGTTACAACCTTTAATTTAAAGTCTAGTTTTTTCTGACATAAATATGGCTACTCTAGATTTCTTTTGACTTCCAGTAGCATGATAGATAGTTCTCCATCCCCTTACTTTCAATCTGAAGGTGCCCTCATGTCTAAAATGAGTCTTGTGTAGACAGCAAATAGATGGGTCTTGGTTGTTTGTTTGTTTTTTTTTTTTTTTTTTATATCCATACTGATACGCTATGTCTTTTGATTGGAGCATTTAGCCCATTTACATTCAGTGTTATTATTGGAAGATAAAGGTTTAGAATCCTTTGTTCTCTGTAGGTTTCATGCTTGTAGTGATGTCTCTGGTACTCTGTGGTTCTTGCAACGTTTCACTCACAGAGTCCCCTTAGAATTTCGTGTAAGGCTGGTTTGGTGGTAATGAATTCCTTCAGTTTTTGTTTGTTTGGGAAAACTTTTATCTCTGTTTCTATTCTGAATGACAGACATGTTGGATAAAGTATTCTTGGCTGCATATTTTTGCTGTTCATCACATTGAAGATTTCCTACCATTCTTTTCTGGCCTGCCAAATTTCAGTAGATAGGTCTGCTACTACCCCTATGTGTCTACCTTTGTGTGGTAAGGCCTGTTTATGCCTAGCTGCTTTCATAATTCTCTTTAACCTTGTATTTTGCCAGTTTCACTATGATATGTCATGCAGATTGATTCAAGTTATGTCTGAAGGGAGTTCTCTGTGCCTCTTTGATTTCAATGCCTGTTTCCTTCCCCAAGTTGAGGAAGGTATCAGCTATGATTTGATCAAGTATACCTTCATCCCCTTTCTCTTTCTCTTCTTCTTCTGGAAGTCTTATGATATGGATGTTGTTCCATTTGGTTGAATCAATTAGTTCTCTAATTCTACTCTTGTGGTCCTGGATTTTCTCATCTCTCTTTTTCTCAGCTTCCTCTTTTTCCATAATGTTATCTTCTAATTCACCTATTCTTCCCTCTGCCTCTTCAATCCGTGCTGGCACTCTGGCTGCCTCCATTTTGTTTTGCACCTCATTTATAGCATTTTTAAATTCATCATGACTATTTTTTAGTCTCTTGATCTGTAGCAATAGATTCTTTACTGTCTTCTATGCTTTTTTCAACCCCATTGATAAATTTATGACTTTTATTCTAAATTCTTGTTCAGTTTTGTTGCTTAAATCTGTTTTGATCAGTTCTTTAGCTGTCACTTCTTACAGGAATTTGTTTTGAGGAGAATTCTTCCGTTTCTTATAAGCTCTGCATCTGCAAGCACTGCTGTATTAAAGGGAGGGCATACTGTGTCCAGGGCCTGGCCCTTCAGGAGGTGTTTTTTTGGAGAGTGTTATTTGCTGTCTGTTATTGTTACTTTGGGTATTTTATTTCCCTACTCATAGTGATGTTTTGGACCCTCCACCAGGTGTTCTTTGGTTTGTTCCTGAAGTAGCCCTGTAAAAGAAAACAAACAGACAGACAAACAGGAAAAAAAACCATGCAAACAAGAAATAAATCAAACAAACAAACAAAAACAAAAAACTAAAAAGAATCCAAAAGCAAAAAACCAGAAACACTGGCTACAAGTAAGGAACAGGGTGGAGGCGGTGGTGATGGAAGATCACATACAGAGAAATGACAGTAGTGGGGAGAAAGAGAAAAGTAAACATTGACCAGGCAGAGAGACTAAAAGGCTTAATCCAGAGAGAGATAAAGGAAAATAAGGAAGGAGGCAGGGATAAAGAAACAAAGATAAAGTTACCCAGATGGAGAAACTTTATGGCTTGGTTATTCCAGAGAGAGAGAAAGGAATGTAAAGAAGGTGTAGAACATGTATCAGGAGAATGGATTAAATATGTCTGTTTAAACAAACCAATAACCAGAGTAACCAGTCTAGAGGAGGGAAGAGATAAGAAGCAGAAATGGGGTGGAGAATATATCTATATATGAAGAATTGTGCTAGAATTAATCCAGGCAATGCAGCAGTGCTGGTCTCGAGGAGGGGTCCATCTGGTTCCACAGCATCTATCCCACTCCAGTAGATAAGCAGTTACCTGGTGCAGAAGGGTGTGGTTTGCTGTAGGCTGGTCCTGCCTCCACTGTGGGCCCCTCACACCGATCCCTGAGGTCCCATATTGGTGGTGGTGGGAGAAAAATGGCGACCCCCCAGTCTCTTCACGACTTGGTGCCCAAATTACTCCTTTGGAGCCATCCTCACTGTGCTGCAAGTACAGATGAGGCTGTCTGTCTCGCTTTGCCAACTCCTTTGCCCCAGCACTTGGATGTGAATTAAACTCCCGCTCTGTGTGCCCTGGTACTGGGGAAGCACCTCCCGATAAGAGGTCCTACCTGGTTTTGTCCTGCGCTGCAGCCCTTCAGGGGAGGGAACCAGCTTCTGCACCCCTGTGTACTGCACCCCTGATATACCACTGAACCTGGAGGTGGCTCCCCTCCTCCACATGTGTGTGTGCAGGGCAATCAGCACCAGACCAAAGATGGAATCTTCAGTTAGAGATGATCTAGCCTGCAGTTAGAGATGGGATCCCTCTCTGTCCCAGTCCAAGGTTTTTTTCTCTTGTCCAGATACAGTCCTACACTTCCCTAGCTGCTCTTTCTCTTCCCTTTGTGTCTCCTCAGAAGGGGATCCCTCCCCTCTGTGCCTAGGCAGCCTGTTTTCTCTCCCCCAGTTTGCAATCGCCCACCTATGGTCTCTCAGGTTGTCCTGGTTTCTCCGTGGTATACTCAGTCTCTTTTCCTCCCAGACTCTTGGGGTTCAAAGTCCTTTGACCTCAGCTCTTCATTGTTTGGAAGACACAGGAAGTACGGATCCCCCTACTTCTCTGCCATGTTGGCTGTCCCTCAGAAATCATAAATTTAAACATATTGTGTTTCAATCATTATTCTTACTGATGCTAATTGCCTCCACTTTGGGAAGTAGACACCCCTTCAATATGGTTCCTAATTTCCTTATTCCCTCTTTCCTTCCTTCCCTCTTTCCTTCCTTCCTTCCTTCCTTCCTTCCTTCCTTCCTTCCTCCTTTTGTAAGTTGTTTTCCACCACAAAAGCCCTGCTGGCCATATCAGGTAGATAGAAGGGGATGTTATTTACCATAGAAGTAGCAAGTCTGGGAAGAAATAAATGAGTGTCCAGTGTAATCCTATATTAAAGTAAACTTCCATGTGAAATATTTTCTTAATATTTGTACATATATCCATTACTGTATTTAACCACATTTCATAATTGTATATTTGCTTATCTGTGACCCTGATTAGTCTTGAAGCTTTTTAAGTGTGTGAATTTAGCTTACTTTATATATCTGTGTCTCTGTCTCCTTGTAATTTCTGTGTACTTCCTACTTCTTTACAAAGTCCATGCCTAGTACAATCCTAGTACATGGTAAACATCCAATAAATGCTCTTTGCATAAATGAATCAATTCATGTTGGTGAAGGTCAATACTATTTCTCTATCTCTTTTCTGTCAAACTCATGCCTTTGTTTACCATTTTTCTACATACAGTATTCTTTTTATTGCGCTCTTTACATCTTTGTTTCTTAAAGTGTAGATTAGAGGGTTAAGGGTGGGTGTGACGATTGTGTAAAAGAGAGTAAGGAACTTCCCCTCATCTTGGGATGTGCTATTCTGTGGCTTCATGTACATATAAATGACTGTTCCATAAAAGAGAGTTACTACTGTGAGGTGGGAACCGCATGTATTAAGGACCTTATGCCACCTTGCTGTTGACTTGATCCTCACAACAGCTTGAGTGATAATTGCATATGAGATCAGAATTAGTGATAGAGGTACTAGAAGAAATATCACTCCAAGAGCAAAGACTACAATCTCAATTACTTTTGAGTAGACACAAGCCATCTTGACCAAGGCTGGCATCTCACAGAAAAAATTATCGACCTCCCGGTGCCCACATCTTGGCAACTTCAAAGTCAGGGAGCAAAGAATGAAGGCACTACCGAGACCACCTAACCAGGCGGTGAGCACCATCTTCTGGCAAAGCTGAGGGTGCATTATTATTGTGTAGTAAAGAGGTTGACAAACAGCAGCATAGCGGTCATAGGCCATCACAGCCAAGAGAAGACATTCTGTCGCTCCCAAGTCAAGGGCAAAGAAGAATTGGAGCACACATCCTCCGTAGGTAATAGACTTTGTTGGACCCCATAGATTAACCAGCATCTGTGGGATGATGCTAGTTGCATAACAGAGGTCCAGAAAAGACAAATTGGATAGGAAGAAATACATGGGAGTATGGAGCTGGCTGTCTAGGTTAGATACAAGGATGATGGTTGTGTTTCCTACCAGAGTCACAATATAAAAGATGAAGACAACCCCAGAGATGATGTGTTCTAATTGGGGCCAATCAGAAAACCCCAGCAGGATGAAATCTGTCATGGAACTTCTATTGTTTGTGTCCATGGCTCCTTATGAAGGTCTAGAAGACAATAGTATGGTAATAAAAAATAGTATTATTCTTAAGTAGAAATAAAAATTTCTAAAGTTTCCCATGAGTATCCCAAGTTTACTTCTTTGTGTTCTCTCTCCCATTTGGAGCACCTCTTTTAACAGTTTCTCTGTGTTCAGTGCCCAAAGCCTCTCTGTTTACTTATAACCAGAGTGGTCCTAAAAATAGTATGGTAAACACAGTCACACTGAATTGTAAGTCATTGAAAAGGCTTAATATGCCATGACACCTATGGTTATGGGTAATTTGGTTAAATGATAAATCCATAAAATTATATATTTTAAGAGTTTCTCATATTTTGACTTGTTCATTATTGAAATTATGACATTAACATCACTTGGCATGACTTTTACCCCCCATATCAAAGGAGTGGGGTTTGAAGTAAAAAGTTATATAACCTATTATGTTGGCATAAGCGTCACCATTTGGTAGCAGAATCACTTTCCATATTCACTTACAAATGTCTGCATTTTAGCCATTATCATCACCATCACCACCAACCACCTCCTCCTTTTTCCCCTTCCATTCAACATTGCTGACACTGCTGTTCCTGTACCAACTTTGGTATTATGCACTATACTGTCCTTTTACGGTGCATGAGTTTTTGGTTCCAGGAAAAAAATCTTTCTTATTAACCTTTATTTCCATGTACAGAGGCTTTGTGTTTCTTGGAATACCTTTCATGACTGCCAGTACACCATTTAAATAGCCATACTGATTTGTTTGATTTAATAGTTAAATATTAAACTAATTTCAGAAGCATCTGGTTACCACATACACATAGCACCTCCTTATATTAGCTTCTACTCACCTGGTAATTCAGCAAATTAGCAAGATAGGTAACTCGAACAAAAAAACTCATTGAACAGTCATTGAATTGGTTTTTCCCATGTAATCTACCAATTAATGAATCCTCTGTTTGTTGTTCTTTTTTGGAACTCTATAGGTAAAATCTCATTTCAATTCTAAAAGAAAAGAGAAAAGGGATAAAGAATAAAGAATACCATTCTCTTCAAGTGCACATGGGAGATTCTCTAGGATAGATCATACACTAGGTCACAAATCAGGCCTCAATAAGTACAAAAAGATTGAGATCATATGACCACAATGCTATGAAGTTTGAAGTTAACCACAAGAAAATATTTGAAAAGGCTACATATACATGGAGGTTAAACAACAACATAATAAAGAATAAATGGGTCAACAAGGAAAATAAAAAATACTTGGAAAGAAAGAAAAATCAAAACATGATGTCCAAGGGGTGTCTGGGTGGTTCAGTCAGTTAAGCATCTGATTTCAGCTCAGGTCATGATCTCCATTCATGAATTCAAGCCCCACATTGTGTTTTGTGCTGACAGCTCAGAGCCTGGAGGCAGCTTTAGATTCTGTGTCTCCCTCTCTGTGCTCCTAACCTGCTCACATTCTGTGTTTCTCTCTCTCTCTCTCAAAAATAAATAAACGTCAAAAAAAAAACAACAACAAAAAAGCCCCAAAAACATGATGTCCAAAACTTTTAGAATGCATCAAAAGCTGTCTTACGAGGGAAGTATGTTGCAATACAGTCCTACCTCAAGAAGCAGGAAAGATCCCAAATACACACCCTAACCTTACACCTAAAGGGGATAGAAAAAAACAACAATCTAAGCCTAAAGCTAACAAAAGAAGGGAAATAATAAAGATTAGAGCAGAAATAAATCATATAAAAACTTAAAAAAAGAGAACAGAGTAATATATTAAGGAGCTGGTTCCTTGCAAAAGTTAATAAAATTGATAAACACCTAGCCCGACTCATCAAAGGGAAAAGAGTAAGGACACAAATAAATGAGATTACTAATGAGAGGGGAGAAATAACAGCCAACACCACAGAAAGGGAAACAAATATAAAAGAATATTATGAAAAAAAATATGCCAACAAATTAGACAACTTGGAAGTAATGGATAAATTACAGAAACATATACACTACCAAAAATGAAACAGGAGGAAATAGAAAACTTGAACAGAATGATAATCAGAAAAGAAATTAAATTAGTAATAAAAAATCTTCCCCAAACCAAAAATCTGAAAAGCCAGATGGCTTTCCAGGGGAATTCTACCAAACATATAAAGAAGAGTTAATACCTATTTTTCTAAACTATTCCAAAAATTAGAAATGGAAGGAAAACTTCCAAACTGTTTTATGCAGCCAGCATTACCTAAATTCCAATACTACGAAAAGGCCCCACTTCAAAGAGAATTACAGACCAATAACCCTGATGAACATGGATGCAAACATTCTCAACAAAATAGTAGTCAGTAAAATTCAACAGTACATTAAAAGAATGATTCACTATGATAAAGTGGAATTTTTTCCTGGGTTTCAAGAGTTGTTCAATATTGGCAAATCAATCAATGTGATACACCACATTAATAAAAGGGAGCATAAAAACCATATGACCCTTTGGTTGGCACAGAAAAAATATTTGACAAAGTACAACATTCAACATGATAAAACCCCTCAACAAAGTAGTTATAGAGGGAATATACCTCGACATCATAAAGGCCATATACAAAAGACCCACAGCCAATATCCTCAATGGGCAAAAGCTGAGAGTTTTTCCTATACAGTTAGGAAAATGACAGGAATGTCCACCCTCACTACTGTTATTTAACATTTACTGGAGTCCCAGTGTCAGCAATTGACAACAAGAAGAAATAAAAGGCATTCAAATCACCAAGGAAGAAGTTAAACTTTCACTATTTGTGGATTACATGATACTCTATGTAGAAAATAACGACAGAACTAAAACATTGCTAGAAGTGAGATATAAATTCAGTAATATCACAGGCTACAAAATCAATGTACAGAAATCTGTTGCAGTTTTATACCCCAAAAATTAGCCAGCAGAAAGAGAAATCAAGGAATCAAATCCCAAATACAATACATAAGATACCTAAGAAATAACCTAAAAAAGAGGCAAAAGATCTGTATGCTGAAAACTATAAAACAATTATAAAAGAAATTGAAGATGACACAAGGTAATGTAAAAATATTCCCTGCTCATGGATTGGAAGTACAAATATTGTTAAAATGTCTATACAACCCAAAACAATCTACACAATTAAGGCAATGCCTATCAAAATAACCACAGCGTTTTTCACAAAAGTTGAAGAAACAGTCCTATAGTTTGTATGGACCACAAAAGACTTTGAAGCCAAAACAATCTTGAACAAGCAAAGTAAAACTGTAGGCATCACAATCCCGGACTTTAAGTTATTTTACAAGCTGTGGTGACCAAGATAGTATGGTACTGGCACAAAAACAGACACATAAATCAATGGAACGAAATAGAACACCTTGTAGAAAACCAAAGCTGGAGGCATCACAATCCTGGACTTCAAGCTGTATTACAAAGTTGTAATCATCACGTCAGTATGGTACTGGCACAAAAACAGACACTCAGATCAATGGAA
This sequence comes from Panthera uncia, assembly GCF_023721935.1. Taxonomy (NCBI): domain Eukaryota; kingdom Metazoa; phylum Chordata; class Mammalia; order Carnivora; family Felidae; genus Panthera; species Panthera uncia. The sequence goes on along the minus strand of NW_026057581.1, from coordinate 1,200,994 downwards.
CAGAATAGAGAACCCAGAAATTAATCCACAAACATATGGCCAACTAATCTTTGACAAAGCAGGAAAGAGTATCCAATGGAATAAAGACAGTCTCTTCAGCAAGTGGTGCTGGGAAAACTGGGCTGCGACATGCAGAAAAATGAACCTGGACCACTTTCTTACACCATACACAAAAATGGACTCAAAATGGATGAAAGACCTAAATGTAAGACAGGAAGCCATGAAAATCCTCGAGGAGAAAGCAGGCAAAAATCTCTTTGACTTCGGCCCCAGCAACTTCTTACTCAGCACATCTCCAGAAGCAAAGGAAACAAGAACAAAAATGAACTATTTGGACCTCATCAAAATAAAAAGCTTCTGCACAGCGAAGGAAACAATCAGAAAAACTAAAAGTCAACTGATGAAATGGAAGAAGATATTTGCAAATGACATATCAGATAAAGGGTTAGTATCAAAAATCTATAAAGAACTTCTCAAACTCAACAGCCAAAGAACAAATAATCCAATGAAGAAATGGGCAAAATACATGAATAGACACTTCTCCAAGGAAGACATCCAGATGGCCAACTGACACATGAAAAAATGCTCAACACCACTCATCCTCAGGGAAATACAAATCAAAACCACAATGAGATACCACCTCACACCTGTCAGAAGGGCTAACATTAACTCAGGCAATGACTGATGTTGGCGAGGATGCAAAATGAGGATCTCTTTTGCACTGCTGATGGGAATGCAAACTGGTGTAGCCACTCTGGAAAACAGTATGGAGGTTCCTAAAAAAAATTAAAAATAGAACTACCCTATGACCCAGCAATTGCACTACTAGGTGTTTATCCAGGGGATAGAGTTGTGCTGTTTCGAAGGGGCACATGCACCCCCATGTTTATAGCAGCGCTATCAACAATAGCCAAAGTGTGTAAAGAGCCCAAATGGCCATCAATGGATGAATGGATAAAGAAGATGTGGTATATATATACAATGGAGTATTACTCGGCAATCAAAAACAATGAAATCTTGTCATTTGCAACTATATGGATGGAACTAGATGGTATCATGCTAAGCGAAATTCATCCGTCATAGAAAGACAAAAATCATATGACTTCACTCATATGAGGAATTTAAGATACAAAACAGATGAACATAAGGGAAGGGAAGCAAAAATAATATAAAAACAAGGAGGAGGACAAAACATAAGAGACTCAAATATAGAGAACAAACAGAGGGTTGCTGGAGGGGTTGTGGGATGGGAGATGGGCTAAATGGATAAGGGGCATTAAGGAATCTACTCCTGAAATCACTGTTGCACTATATGCTAACCAACCTGGATATAAATTAAAAAAAAAAAAAAGAACTACCCTATAACCAGCACCTGCAGTACTAGGTATTTACCCAAAGGATACAAAAATACTCATTTGAAGGGATACATGCACCCTAACATTTACAGCAGTATTATGAAAAATAGCCAAATTTTGGAAAAAATTCTAATGTCCATCAATGGATGGATAAAGAAGGTGTGGTATGTAAATATACAATGGAATATTATTCAGCCATCAAAAGAATGAAATCCTGTCAATTGCAATGACATGGATGGAGGAGTGTATTATTCTAAGCAAATTAAATCAGAGAAAGACAAATACCATATGAGTTCACACATGTGTGGAATTTAAGAAGCTTAATAGATTAACATAGGGGAAAAAGAGGCAAACCATAAAATAGACTCTTAACTATAGAGAACAAACTGAGGGATTCTGGAGGGGAGATAGGTGGGGGATGGGTTCATTGGGTGATGAGTATTAATAGGAGGGCACTTGCGATGAGCAACAGAGTATTGTATGTAAGTGATGAATCACTACATTATACTCATGAAAGTTATATTGCACTGTATGTTAACTAACTAGAATTTCAATAATAACTTGGAAAAGAAAGGACTATCTGCAAAACAAAAAAAGAAAAAAAAAACACAACCTGTTTGTACAACAGTGTCCCTGTATGTTAAATGATGATGATAATATTCCGCAAAGGGAGGCTTTGAGGGTTAATTTTTGTGAAAACACTAGGAACTGTGCTTGGTTTCCATTTAATTCTAAAAATTAAAAATTGTATTCACCTGCCTACAAATTCTTCTTCTATTTTTCCCATATCTCTTCATTTTTCCCACTGGTGATTTTACCACGGTGGTCTAGAACTGAACTGAAACGCCTAAAATTTTATGTGTTGGTACCTTTTTAAATGCACAGACAGGATGTACACAAAGGTACCCATAAGCACAATGTACATACTGAGCTGATAAACCCAGAGGTAGGAGAGGACAGGGGACTTAATCTCCCCAGATTTCTTGATTACGAAATGCAGTCAGCTTGTTTTGACCATGTCATGTTGGAGTAGTGTTTGGAATGAGAAAGCCTTCGAATTTTAGAGTTGAAATAGACTCAGAAATCATGATCCAGTCTTCTGTCCTATGAAGGAGGTCTTCCCCCGAATGTTCACATGACTCCTGTTTTCATAGCTTCCTAACTGTCCTCTAAAGAGGGCTTCATACTTTCTCCTTATGTTGAGCTCAGAGATGCCTCTTTAAAACCTAGGTATTGTCTGCCTTTCTTTATTCTGGAAATAACTCAGAATAGGTCAATTTAACATAGCTTCTTAAAAAACAGTTTTATTATAAAGTAAAACATAGATACATAAAAAAAGCAAAAGCTCACTGAATCAAGGTGAATATTCTTATAACTAACATGCAGGTCAAGAAATAGAACCTTGGCAAGCACCCCAGGAGCTTCTCTTTTTGTCTCGTCCCAATCATTACCCTTTCCTTTATAGTAATCACCTTTACTATACCCTTTATAGTAATCACCTCTTTGTATTTTAATAGTGTGATTACCCAGTTGTGCATCTCTAGACAATATTGTTTAGTTTGGCCTTTAAAAAATTTTTATATGTCTTTTGGGTTTCCTTTAATATTAGAAACTATTATCAAATATACTCTTAGATTTATGTTCCCAGATTAAGTGCTAGATGGTTGTCAGCTGTTGCTCACACTGTATGAAGTCTAATTACCATGCTTTTCTGGTTGCTATCCATTGGACTCACCATGGGCTATCAAATGCCTTCGATTAGTTGAGAATTGAACACAGTACTGTAGATGTGCTATATCATTGAAGAAAGCAATGAGCATCCATGATGCACACACACTTTCCAAAATATATATTAAGTAGGTTTAGCAGGTGAAAAGCATTACTGGCTCAGTCTAAGCTTTAGGTCACGTAAGAACCCAGGTATACTTATTGAAAGTGTCAAGCTTGAAATTAAAGTGTATATAATTTAATGTAGTGATTCCAAATACAGGACCTTTGATTTCATGCTTGTAAATATTTTCCATGTTGGTTTAAGCCTTGGGTCTCAACTTTTAGTTATTGCAATTTTAATTTAAAAGTGAACATGATATGAAAAACAAGAGAGCACACACAGAAGAAACAGATGTTAAAAGAGAGGCATGCTATATTATCACTGAAACAGGTTTTCATTTTTCATGGTGTGGACTTCAGTTTCTAATGGCATAGCATGAGCTTACGTTTTACTTTGTTTAGTGAGATTCAAGACAAATTAAGCAAACATATTTAGATGTAATTTGAATGTACACAATAATGTGGAGAAACAAATAAAACAAAACACATTGGAATATATTTACGTTTCAGGAGGGAAGAATTCACAGCTGTTTCGTTCTTATGTAGCCCAAAGGTCGCATATACCAATCATGAGTCTTCATTTTACTTCATTTCAAGAATCCTTCAGGAGGATTCTTGCTTGGCGAGTTACTGAGTCCATGAAATACTGATTAGCTACCACTTTCTTGCAATAACTCTAAAATCAGTTTCACGTTTAAATGCAACAGTTGAGCTAAGATTCAGTGAAGTCTCTATTTAATGTGGATGTTGGAGAAAAACTAGATGTGGAACTGGTGGAAAAGTTGATGAATTTAGTTTGTTAGATGTGTTTTTCATGGGATATTTGTAGTCTTTTAGTGCGCCCTCCTGTTAGACACACTTGTAGTTCAATCTTTGCCCAGTGAAACAAGGAGAGCCTCTGCTGGTCTATGTATGCTCCAAGAAATGTTTATGTAGGAGATGAAGGCTAATAAGTGAACATGGTGTAGACTGTGGGAACTGGTGCCCCACAGAGGTGATTAAGAATCTTGGACTATGGTCAGAGGTTCTCCAAACAACTATTTTAGGAAAGGTTCTCTTAAGACTTTGGCTTTCATCTTGTTGTTTTTTCTTTTCTTTTTTTCTTTTTAGATTTCCTCCATGGAAATTAATTTCCAAGATGAATTTATTTGTGTATTAAATTTACTATTAAATATTGAAAATATAATGTAAACCACATCTATATAAATTAACACATTTTTTGTTCCAAATTTTATTTAAAGTTTTGTTATTTAATATACAGTAATGAATTCAGAAGTGGAATTAAGTGATTCATCACTAACGTACAACACCCAGTGCTCATAATAACAAATGCTCTCCTTAATACCCATCACCCATCTAACCCATCCCTCACTCACCTCCCTCCATCAACCCTCAGTTTGTTCTCTATCCTAAAGAGTCTCTTGTGATTAGATTCCCTCTCTTAGTTTTTCCCACTCCTATATGTTCATCTGTTTGTTTCTTAAATTCCACATATGAATGAAATTATATGGTATTTGTCTTTCTCTGACTTATTTCGCTTAGCATAATACTCTCTAGCTCCATCCACATTATGCAAATGGCAAGACTTCTTCTTTTTGATGGCAGAGCAATATATATATGGATATATACACACACACACATTTTACTTTGTTTAGTGAGATTTAAGACAAATGAAGCAAACATATTTAAACGTAATTTGAATGTACACGATAATGTACACATATATGTATATATACGTATATATGTATATATATATATTACATCACTTTTTCTATATCAATTCCTCAGTCAATGGACATTTGGTCTCTCTTCATAGTTTGTATATTGTTGATAGCACTGCTATAAACATTGGAGTGCATGTACTACTTCAAATATGTATTTTTATCCTTTGGGTAAATACCTAGCAGTGCAATTGCTGGATTGTAGGGTAGTTTTAATTTTAGTTTTTTTTTTGAAAAACCTCCATACTCTTCTTCAGAGTGGCTGCACCAGTTTGCATTTCCACCAACAGTGCAAGAGAATTCCCATTGCCCCACATCCTTTCCAACATCTGTTGTTTCCTGTGTTGTTAATTTTATCCTTTCTGACAGGTGTGAGGTGGTATTTTATCATGGTTTTTATTTGTATTTTTCTGATGATGACTGATGTTGAGCTTCTTTTCATGTGTCTGTTATCCATCGGAGTGCCTTCTTTGGTAAAGTGTCTTTTCATGTCTTCTGCCAATTTCTTAACTGTTTTTTTCATTTTTTGGGTGATTTTTTCAGTTTGATAAATTCTTTATAGATTTTGAATATTAACCCTTTATCTGATATATCATTTGCAAATATCTTCTCCCATTCCGTAGACTGCCTTTTAGTTTTGTTGAGTGTTTCCTTCATTGTCCAGATGCTTTTTATCTTGATGAAATCCCAATAGTTCATGTTTCCTTTCATTTCCCTGCCTTTGGAAAAATGTCTAGTAAGAAGTTCTCCTGACCAAGTTCAAGGAGGTTGCCACTTGTGTTCTCCTATTGGATTTTGATGGTTTCCTGTCTCCCATTTAGGTCTTTCATCCATTGTGAAGTTATTTTTGTATGTAGTGTAATAAAGACAGCATGTTGCTGTCTAGTCTTCCCAACATGATTTGTTGAAGTGACTTTTTCTATTGGATATTCTTTTCTGCTTTGTCAAAGATTAGTTGGCCATACATCTGTGGGTCCATTTATGGTTTTTCTATTCTGTTCCATTTATCTATGTTTCTCTTTTTGTGCCAGTACCATATTGTCTTGATGACTACAGCTTTGTAGTATAGCTTGAAATCCAGAATCATGATGCCTTCAGTTTTGTGTTTCTTTTTCAGAATTGCTTTGGCTATTCAGGATCTTTTCTGGTTCCATACAAATCTTAGGATTTTTTGTTCTTGTTCTGCAAAAAATGCTGGTGGTATTTTGATAGGGATAGCATTAAATGTGGGGATTTCGGGGCGCCTGGGTGGCGCAGTCGGTTAAGCGTCCGACTTCAGCTCAGGTCACGGTCTCACGGTCCGTGAGTTTGAGCCCCGTGTCGGGCTCTGGGCGGATGGCTCAGAGCCTGAAGCCTGCTTCCGATTCTGTGTCTCCCTCTCTCTCTGCCCCTCCCCCATTCATGCTCTGTCTCTCTCTGTCTCAAAAATAAATAAACATTAAAAAAAAAATTTAAAAAAAAATGTGGGGATTTCTTTGGGTAGTATTGACATTTTATCAATGTTTGTTCTTTGAATCCATGAGCATGGAATGCTTTTCTAATTCTGTGTGTACTCTTCCATCTATTTTATAAGTGTTCTATAGTTTTCAGAGTACAGATCTTTTTACCATTTTGGCTACATTTGTTCCTAGGTGTCTTATTGTTTTGTTACAATTGAAAATAGGATCAATTTCTTGATTTCTTTTTCTGATACTTTGTTCTTGATGTATAGAAAGGCAACGAAGGGGCTCCTGGGTGGCTCAGTCAAGCGTCTGACTGCAGCTCAGGTCTTGGTCTCATGCTTTGTGAGTTAAAGCCCCACATCTGTGTTGACATCAGAGAGCCTCCTTCAGATCATCTGTCCTCTCTCTCTGCTCCTCCCCTACTTCCTCTTTCTGTCTCTCAAACAAAAAAAGAAATGCAACATATTTCTGCACATTGATTTTATATCGCGTGACTTGCCTGAATTTATTCATTAGTTCTAGCAACTTTTTGGTAGAGTCTTTAGAGTTTCCTATATGGAGTATCATGTCATCTGTAAATAGTTAAAGTTTGACTTCTTTGCTGATTTGAGTTATTTTTATTGATTTATTTATTTCTTATTACTGAGGCTATGAATTCCAAAACTATATTATATAATGATAATGAGAGTGGACATCCTTGTCTTGTTCCTGAATGTGGGGGAAACGCTTTCAGTTTCTGCCCATTGAGGATGATATTAGCTGTGGGTCTTTTCTATATGGCCTTTATGATGTTGAGGTATGTTCCATAAGTCTTTACTTTGTTGAGGATTTTTATCAAAAATTGATACTGTATTTAGTCAAATGCTTTTTACATCTATTGAGAAAATCATATTGTTCTTATCCTTTCTTTTCTTAATATGGTGTATCATGTTGCTTGATTGGCAAATGTTGAACCACCCTTGCAGGCCTGGAATAAATCCCACTGGATTGTAGTGAATAATTCTTTTAATGTACTGTTGGATTCATTTTACTACTATTTATTGAGAGTTTTTGCATCCACGTTTATGAGAGATATTGGCCTGTTATTCTCCTTTTTAGTGTGGTCTTTGGTATTAGAATAAAGGTAATGCTGGCCTTGTAGAATGAGTTTGGAGGTTTTCCTTCTATGTATAGTTTATGGAACAGGTTGAGAGGAATAGGTATTAACTCTTTAAATGTCTGCTGGAATTGCCCTGGGAAGCCATATGGCCTAGGACTCTTGTTTGTTGGGGGGATTTTTGATTACTGATTGAATTTCTTTTCTGGTTATGGGTTTGTTCAAATTTTCTATTTCTTCCTCTTTCAGTTTTAGTAGTTTGTGAGTTTATAGGAATTTGTCCCTTTCTTCCAGATTGCCCAGTTTGTTGACATATAATTTTTCATAGTATTCTCTTACAATTGTTTGTATTTCTATGGTGTTGTTTGTGATGTCTACCCTTTCACTTGTGATTTTATTTATTTGGGTCTTTTTCCTTTTTTGGTAAGTCTGGCTAGAGGCATATCCATTTTATTAATTCTTTCAAAGAATCAGCTCTTAGTTTCATTGATCTGTTATACTGGTTTTGTTTGCTTGTTTGTTTCTATATCATTTATTTCTGCTCTAATATTTATTATTTCTCTTTGGGCTTTATTTGCTGTTCCCTTTCTAGCTCCTTTAAGTGTAAGGTAAGGTTCTGTACCTGGGACCTTTCTTGCTTCTTGAGATAGGCCTGTATTGCAATATACTTCCCTCTTAGAACTGTTTTTGCTGTATCCCAAAGGTTTTGGACTCATGTTTTCATTTTCATTTAGTTTCATGTAATTTTTTATTTCTGCATCAATTTCCTGGCTAACCCATTCTTTCTTTAGTAGGATGTTCTTTAACCTCCATGTATTTGTGTTCTTTCCAAATTTTTTCTTGTGGTTGAATTCAAGTTTCATGTGTTCTGAAAATACGTATGGTATGATTTCAATTTTTTGTAGTTATTGAGAGCTGATTTGTGACCTAGTATTTGATATATTAAGGAGAATGTTAAATGTGTACTTGAAAAGAATGTATTTTCTGCTGGTTTAGTATGGAATGTTCAGAAAATATTTTTTAAGTCCACCTGGTCTTTTGTGTCACTCAAAGCCATTGTTTCCTTGTTGATTTTCTGGTTAGGTCATCTGTCCATTTCTGTAAGTGGGATGTTAAGATCTTTTAATATTATTGCATTATTATCAAGGAGTTTCTTTAATTTTTTTATTTTTTTAAACGTTTTTTATTTTATTTTTGGGACAGAGAGAGACAGAGCATGAACGGGGGAGGGGCAGAGAGAGAGGGAGACACAGAATCGGAAACAGGCTCCAGGCTCCGAGCCATCAGCCCAGAGCCCGACACGGGGCTCGAACTCACGGACCGCGAGATCGTGACCTGGCTGAAGTCGGACGCTTAACCGACTGCGCCACCCAGGCGCCCCTCAAGGAGTTTCTTTATGTTAGTAATTGGTTTATATATTTGGGCTGTCCCAAGCATAAATATTTGCAATTGTTAGATCTTCTTAATGCATAGACCCCTTAATTAAGATATAATACCCTTCTTCATCTTTTGCTACAGTCTTTTGTTTAAAATCTAGTTTGTCTGCTACAATTATGGTTACTGTGATTTTCTTTTAGTATTCATTAACATGATAGATAATTCTCCATCCCCTCAATTTCAATCTGCAGGTGCCTTTAGGTAAAAAATGAGTCTCCTGTAGGCAGCATATAGATGGGTCTTGTTTTTTTTTTTTTAATTAATTCTGATACCTTATGACTTTTGATTGGAACATTTAATCCATTTACATTAAGGGTAATTATTGAAAGATATGAGTTTTGTGTCATTGTGTTACCTGTGAATTTGGTATTTCTAGCTATGTTCTGTGTTCCTTTCTGTCTTTGTTGCTTTTGTCTTATTTTTTTCCTGCACTCAAACAGTACCCCCTAATATTTCTTGCAGGACTGGATTAGTGGTCATGAACTCCTTTAGTTTTTTTTTGTGTGTGTGTGTGTGTGGGTGTGTGTATGGAAAACTCTATCTCTCCTTCTCTTCTGAATGACAGCCTTGGTGGATAAAGTATTCTTGGCTGCATATTTCCCCCATTCACCATGTAGAATATATCCTGCTATTTTCCAGTGACCTGCCACGTTTCTGTGGACAGACCTGGGGCAAGCTGATCTGACTTCCCTTGTAAGTTAAGGACTCTTTCTCCTTGTTGTTTCCAGGGGTCTTTCCTTGTCTGTGTATTTTGTGAATCTGAATAAAATATGCTTTGGCAATGGCTAGCTTTTGTTGATTTCTTTCAAATTTTATTTTTTATTATTTTTTATTTTTAAATTTTATTTATTTTTTTTGGTGTGTTATATTTATTTATTTACTTATTTATTTGCTCTGTATTTTTTATTTTTTAAAAAATTTACATCCACATTAGTTAGCATATAGTGAAACAATGATTCCAGGAGTAGGTTCCTTAATGCCCCTTAACCATTTAGCCCATCCCCCCCCAACCCTCAAGTAACCCTAAGTTTGTTCTCCATATTTATGAGTCTCTTCTGTCTTGTCCCCTCCTTGTTTTTATATTATTTTTGTTTCCCTTCCCTTATGTTCATCTGTTTTGTCTCTTAAAGTCCTCATATGAGTGAAGTCATATGATATTTGTCTTTCTCTGACTGACTAATTTCACTTAGCATAATACCCGCCAGTTCTATCAATGTAGTTGCAAATGGCAACAAAAAGATTTCATTCTTTTTGATTGCCGAGTAATACTCCATTGTATACATATACCACATTTTCTTTTTTTTTTTTTTTATTTTATTTTATTTTTTTTTATTTTTTAATATATGAAATTTACTGTCAAATTGGTTTCCATACAACACCCAGTGCTCATCCCAAAAGGTGCCCTCCTCAATACCCATCACCCACCCTGCCCTCCCTCCCACCCCCCATCAACCCTCAGTTTGTTCTCAGTTTTTAGCAGTCTCTTATGCTTTGGCTCTCTCCCACTCTAACCTCTTTTTTTTTTTCTTTCCTTCCTTCCCCTCCCCCATGGGTTTCTGTTATGTTTCTCAGGATCCACGTAGGAGTGAAACCATATGGTATCTGTCTTTCTCTGTATGGCTTATTTCACTTAGCATCACACTCTCCAGTTCCATCCATGTTGCTACAAAAGGCCATATTTCATTTTTTCTCATTGCCACGTAGTATTCCATTGTGTATATAAACCACAATTTCTTTATCCATTCATCAGTTGATGGACATTTAGGCTCTTTCCATAATTTGGCTATTGTTGAGAGTGCCGCTATAAACATTGGGGTACAGGTGCCCCTATGCATCAGTACTCCTGTATCCCTTGGGTAAATTCCTAGCAGTGCTATTGCTGGGTCATAGGGTAGGTCTATTTTTAATTTTCTGAGGAACCTCCACACTGCTTTCCAGAGCGGCTGCACCAATTTGCATTCCCACCAACAGTGCAAGAGGGTTCCTGTTTCTCCACATCCTCTCCAGCATCTATAGTCTCCTGATTTCTTCATTTTGGCCACTCTGACTGGCGTGAGGTGGTATCTGAGTGTGGTTTTGATTTGTATTTCCCTGATAAGGAGCGACGTTGAGCATCTTTTCATGTGCCTGTTGGCCATCCGGATGTCTTCTTTAGAGAAGTGTCTATTCATGTTTTCTGCCCATTTCTTCACTGGGTTATTTGTTTTTCGGGTGTGGAGTTTGATGAGCTCTTTATAGATTTTGGATACTAGCCCTTTGTCCGATGTGTCATTTGCAAATATCTTTTCCCATTCCGTTGGCTGCCTTTTAGTTTTGTTGGTTGTTTCCTTTGCTGTGCAGAAGCTTTTTATCTTCATAAGGTCCCAGTAATTCACTTTTGCTTTTAATTCCCTTGCCTTTGGGGATGTGCCGAGTAAGAGATTGCTACGGCTGAGGTCAGAGAGGTCTTTTCCTGCTTTCTCCTCTAAGGTTTTGATGGTTTCCTGTCTCACATTCAGGTCTTTTATCCATTTTGAGTTTATTTTTGTGAATGGTGTGAGAAAGTGGTCTAGTTTCAGCCTTCTGCATGTTGCTGCCCAGTTCTCCCAGCACCATTTGTTAAAGAGACTGTCTTTTTTCCATTGGATGTTCTTTCCTGCTTTGTCAAAGATGAGTTGGCCATACGTTTGTGGGTCTAGTTCTGGGGTTTCTATTCTATTCCATTGGTCTATGTGTCTGTTTTTATGCCAATACCATGCTGTCTTGATGGTGACAGCTTTGTAGTAGAGGCTAAATTCTGGGATTGTGATGCCTCCTGCTTTGTTCTTCTTCTTCAAAATTACTTTGGCTATTCGGGGCCTTTTGTGGTTCCATATGAATTTTAGGATTGCTTGTTCTAGTTTCGAGAAGAATGCTGGTGCAATTTTGATTGGGATTGCATTGAATGTGTAGATAGCTTTGGGTAGTATTGACATTTTGACAATATTTATTCTTCCAATCCATGAGCAGGGAATGTCTTTCCATTTCTTTATATCTTCTTCAATTACCTGCATAAGCTTTCTATAGTTTTCAGCATACAGATCTTTTACATCTTTGGTTAGATTTATTCCTAGGTATTTTATGCTTCTTGGTGCAATTGTGAATGGGATCAGTTTCTTCATTTGTCTTTCTGTTGCTTCATTGTTAGTGTATAAGAATGCAACTGATTTCTGCACATTGATTTTGTATCCTGCAACTTTGCTGAATTCATGTATCAGTTCTAGCAGACTTTTGGTGGAGTCTATCGGATTTTCCATGTATAATATCATGTCATCTGCAAAAAGCGAAAGCTTGACTTCATCTTTGCCAATTTTGATGCCTTTGATTTCCTTTTGTTGTCTGATTGCTGATGCTAGAACTTCCAGCACTATATTGAACAACAGCGGTGACAGTGGGCATCCCTGTCGTGTTCCTGATCTCAGGGAAAAAGCTCTGTTTTTCCCCGTTGAGGATGATGTTAGCTGTGGGCTTTTCATAAATGGCCTTTATGATCTTTAAGTATGTTCCTTCTATCCCGACTTTCTCAAGGGTTTTTATTAAGAAAGGGTGCTGGATTTTGTCAAAGGCCTTTTCTGCATCGATTGACAGGATCATATGGTTCTTCTCTTTTTTTTTTGTTAATGTGATGTATCACGTTGATCGATTTGCGAATGTTGAACCAGCCCTGCATCCCAGGAATGAATCCCACTTGATCATGGTGAATAATTCTTTTTATATGCTGTTGAATTCGATTTGCTAGTATCTTATTAAGAATTTTTGCATCCATATTCATCAGGGATATTGGCCTGTAGTTCTCTTTTTTTACTGGGTCTCTGTCTGGTTTAGGAATCAAAGTAATACTGGCTTCATAGAATGAGTCTGGAAGTTTTCCTTCCCTTTCTATTTCTTGGAATAGCTTGAGAAGGATAGGTATTATCTCTGCTTTAAACGTCTGGTAGAACTCCCCTGGGAAGCCATCTGGTCCTGGACTCTTATTTGTTGGGAGATTTTTGATAACCGATTCAATTTCTTCGCTGGTTATGGGTCTGTTCAAGCTTTCTATTTCCTCCTGATTGAGTTTTGGAAGAGTGTGGGTGTTTAGAAATTTGTCCATTTCTTCCAGGTTGTCCAATTTGCTGGCATATAATTTTTCATAGTATTCCCTGATAATTGTTTGTATCTCTGAGGGATTGGTTGTAATCATTCCATTTTCATTCATGATTTTATCTATTTGGGTCATTTCCCTTTTCTTTTTGAGAAGCCTGGCTAGAGGTTTGTCAATTTTGTTTATTTTTTCAAAAAACCAACTCTTGGTTTCGTTGATCTGCTCTACAGTTTTTTTAGATTCTATATTGTTTATTTCTGCTCTGATCTTTATTATTTCTCTTCTTCTGCTGGGTTTAGGCTGCCTTTGCTGTTCTGCTTCTATTTCCTTTAGGTGTGCTGTTAGGTTTTGTATTTGGGATTTTTCTTGTTTCTTGAGATAGGCCTGGATTGCAATGTATTTTCCTCTCAGGACTGCCTTCGCTGCATCCCAAAGCGTTTGGATTGTTGTATTTTCATTTTCGTTTGTTTCCATATATATTTTAATTTCTTCTCTAATTGCCTGGTTGACCCACTCATTCGTTAGTAGGGTGTTCTTTAACCTCCATGCTTTTGGAGGTTTTCCAGACTTTTTCCTGTGGTTGATTTCAAGCTTCATAGCATTGTGGTCTGAAAGTATGCATGGTATAATTTCAATTCTTGTAAACTTATGAAGGGCTGTTTTGTGACCCAGTATATGATCTATCTTGGAGAATGTTCCATGTGCACTCGAGAAGAAAGTATATTCTGTTGCTTTGGGATGCACAGTTCTAAATATATCTGTCAAGTCCATCTGATCCAATGTATCATTCAGGGCCCTTGTTTCTTTATTGACCGTGTGTCTAGATGATCTATCCATTTCTGTAAGTGGGGTGTTAAAGTCCCCTGCAATGACCACATTCTTATCAATAAGGTTGCTTATGTTTATGAGTAATTGTTTTATATATCTGGGGGCTCGGGTATTTGGCGCATAGACATTTATAATAGTTAGCTCTTCCTGGTGGATAGACCCTGTGATTATTATATAATGCCCTTCTTCATCTCTTGTTACAGCCTTTAATTTAAAGTCTAGTTTGTCTGATATAAGTATGGCTACTCCAGCTTTCTTTTGGCTTCCAGTAGCATGATAAATAGTTCTCCATCCCCTCACTCTCAATCTAAAGGTGTCCTCAGATCTAAAATGAGTCTCTTGTAGACAGCAAATAGATGGGTCTTGTTTTTTTATCCATTCTGATACCCTATGTCTTTTAGTTGGCGCATTTAATCCATTTACATTCAGTGTTATTATAGAAAGATATGGGTTTAGAGTCATTGTGATGTCTGTATGTTTTATGTTTGTAGTGATGTCTCTGGTACTTTGTCTCACAGGATCCCCCTTAGGATCTCTTGTAGGGCTGGTTTCGTGGTGACAAATTCCTTCAGTTTTTGTTTGTTTGGGAAGACCTTTATCTCTCCTTCTATTCTAAATGACAGACTTGCTGGATAAAGGATTCTCGGCTGCATATTTTTTCTGTTTAGCACACTGTAGATATCGTGCCAAGCCTTTCTGGCCTGCCAAGTTTCAAAGGAGAGATCAGTCACGAGTCTTATAGGTCTCCCTTTATATGTGAGGGCACGTTTATCCCTTGCTGCTTTCAGAATTTTCTCTTTATCCTTGTATTTTGCCAGTTTCACTATGATATGTCGTGCAGAAGATCGATTCAAGTTACGTCTGAAAGGAGTTCTCTGTGCCTCTTGGATTTCAATGCCTTTTTCCTTCCCCAGTTCAGGGAAGTTCTCAGCTATAATTTGTTCAAGTACCCCTTCAGCACCTTTCCCTCTCTCTTCCTCCTCTGGTATACCAATTATGCGTATATTATTTTTTTTTAGTGTATCACTTAGTTCTCTAATTTTCCCCTCATACTCCTCGATTTTTTTATCTCTCTTTCTTTCAGCTTCTTCTTTCTCCATAACTTTATCTTCTAGTTCACCTATTCTCTCCTCTGCCTCTTCAAGCCGAGCCATTGTGGTTTCCATTTTGTTTTGCATTTCGTTTAAAGCGTTTTTCAACTCCTCGTGACTGTTCCTTAGTCCCTCGATCTTTATGGCAAGAGATTCTCTGCTGTCCTGTATACTGTTTTCAAGCCCAGCGATTAATTTTATGACTATTATTCTAAATTCACTTTCTGTTATAGTATTTAAATCCTTTTTGATCAGTTCATTAGCTGTTGTTATTTCCTAGAGATTCTTCTGAGGGGAATTCTTCCGTTTGGTCATTTTGGAGAGTCCCTGGCGTGGTGAGGACCTGCAGTGCACTTCCCCTGTGCTGTGGTATATAACTGGAGTTAGTGGGCGGGGCCGCAGTCCGACCCGATGACTGCCCCCAGCCCACTGCTGGGGCCACAGTCAGACTGGTGTGTGCCTTCTCTTCCCCTCTCCTAGGGGCGGGATTCACTGTGGGGTGGCGTGTCCCGTCTGGGCTACTTGCACACTGCCAGGCTTGTGGTGCTGGGGATCTGGCGTATTAGCTGGGGTGGGTAGGCAAGGTGCACGGGGGCTGGAGGGGCAGGCTTAGCTCGCTTCTCCTTAGGTGATCCACTTCAGGAGGAGCCCTGTGGCAGCGGGAGGGAGTCAGATCCGCTGCCGGAGGTTTGGCTCCGCAGAAGCACAGAGTTGGGTGTTTGCGCGGAGCGAGCCAGTTCCCTGGCAGGAACTGGTTCCCTTTGGGATTTTGGCTGGGGGATGGGCGGGGGACATGGCGCTGGCGCCTTTGTTCCCCGCCAAGCTGAGCTCTGCCGTCCGGGGGCTCAGCAGCTCTCCCTCCCTTTGTCCTCCAGCCTTCCCGCTTTCCGAGCAGAGCTGTTAACTTATGACCTCCCAGATGCTAAGTCGCGCTTGCTGTCGGAACACAGTCCGTCCGGCCCCTCCGCTTTTGCCAGCCAGACTCGGGGGCTCCGCTTGGCCGGCGAGCCGCCCCTCTGCCCCGGCTCCCTCCCGCCAGTCCGTGGAGCGCGCACCGCCTCGCCGCCCTTCCTACCCTGTTCCGTGGGCCTCTCGTCTGCGCTTGACTCCTGAGACTCCCTTCTGCTAATCCTCTGGCGGTTTTCTGGGTTCTTTAGGCAGGTGTAGGTGGAATCTAAGTGATCGGCCGGACGCGCTGTGAGCCCCGCGTCCTCCTACGCCGCCATCTTCCGGAACCCACATTTTCTTTATCCATTCACCCATCGATGGAAATTAGGGCTCTTTCCATACTTTGGCTATTGTTGCTAGTGCTGCTATAAACATGGGGGTGCATGTGTCTCTTCAAAACAACACACCTGTATCCCTTGGATAAATGCCTAGTAGTGCAATTGCTGAGTCGTAGGGTAGTTCCATTTTTAGTTTACTGAGGAACCTCCATACTGTTTTAGTTTTTTGAGGAACCTCCATATGTTTTCTCCATACTGTTTTCCAGAGTGGCTGCACCAGCTTGCATTCCCACAAACAATGCAAAAGAGATCCTCTTTCTCCGCATCCTAGCCTCAGGCATCTGTAGCTGCCTGAGTTGTTAATGTCAGCCCTTCTGACAGGTGTGAGGTGGTATCTCATTGTGGTTTTGATTTGTATTTCTCTGGTGATGAGTGATTTTGAGCATTTTTTCATGTGTTGGTTGGCCATCTGGATGTCTTCCTTGAAGAAGTGTCTATTCATGTCTTTTGCCCATTTCTTCACTGGATTATTTGTTTTTTGGCTGTTGAGTTTGATAAGTTCTTTGTAGATTTTGGATACTAACCCTTTATCTGATATGTCATTTGCAAGTATCTTCTCCCTTTCGGTCAGTTGCCTTTTAGTTTTTCTGATTGTTTCCTTTACTGTGCAGAAGCTTTTTATTTTGATGAGGTCCCAGTAGTTCATTTTGCTTTTGTTTCCTTTGCTTCGGAGATGTGCTGAGTAACAAGTTGCTGGGGCCGAGGTCAAAGAGATTTTTGCCTGCTCTCTCCTCGAGGATTTTCATGGCTTCCTGTCTTACGTTTAGGTCTTTCATCCATTTTGAGTCCATTTTTGTGTATGGTGTAAGAAAGTGGTCCAGGTTCATTTTTCTGCATGTCGCGGCCCAGTTTTCCCAGCACCACTTGCTGAAGAGACTGTCTTTATTCCATTGGATACTCTTTCCTGCTTTGTCAAAGATTAGTTGGCCATATGTTTGTGGATTAATTTCTGGGTTCTCTATTCTGTTCCATTGATCTGAGTGTCTGTTTTTGTGCCAGTACCATACTGACTTGATGATTACAGCTTTGTAGTATAGCTTGAAGTCCAGGATTGTGATGCCTCCTGCTTTGGTTTTCTTTTTCAAGATTGTTTTGGCTATTTGGGGTATTTTCTGGTTCCATAAAAATTTTAGGATTATTTGTTCTAGCTCTATGAAGAATGCTGGTGTTATTTTGATAGGGATTGCATTGAATATGTAGATTGTTTTGGGTAGTATGGACATTTTAACAATATTTGTTATTCCTACCCAGGAGCACGGAATCTTTTTCCATTGTCTTGTGTCTTCTTCAGTTTCTTTCAGAAGCTTTCTATAGTTTTTTGTGTATAGATGTTTCACCTCTTTGGTTAGATTTATTCCTAGGTATTTTATGGTTTTCGTGCAACTGTAAATGGGATCGATTCCTTGATTTCTCTTTGTGTGGCTTCATTGTTGGTGTATAGGAATGCAACTGATTTCTGTGCATTGAGTTTATATCCTGCAACTTTGCTGAATTCATGAATCAGTTCTTGCAGTTTTTTGGTGGAATCTTTTGGGTTTTCCATATGGAGTATCATGTCATCTGCAAAGAGTGCAAGTTTGACCTCCTCCTGGCCGATTTGGATGCCTTTTATTTCTTTGTGTTGTCTGATTACTGAGGCTAAGACTTCCAATACTATGTTGAATAAGAGTGTCGAGAGTGGACATCCCTGTCTTGTTCCTGACCTTAGGGGGAAAGCTCTCAGTTTTTCCCCATTGAGGATGATATTAGCATTGGGTCATTCATATATGGCATTTATGATCTTGAGGTATGCTCCATTTATCCTTACTTTCTTGAGCGTTTTTTTTTTTTTTATCAAGAAAGGATGCTGTATTTTGTCAAATGCTTCCTCTGCATCTATTGAGAGGATCATATGGTTCTTATCTTTTCTTTTATTAATGCGATGTATCCCATTGACTGATTTGCGAATGTTGAACCAGGTATGTAGCCCAGGAATGAATCCCACTTGGTCGTGGCGAATAATTTTTTTAATGTATTGTTGGATCCAGTTGGCTAATATCTTGTTGAGGATTTTTGCATCCATGTTCATCAGGGAAATTGGTCTATAGTTCTCCTTTTTAGTGGGGTCTGTGTCTGGTTTTGGAATCAAGGTAATGCTGGCTTCATAGAAAGAGTTTGGAAGTTTTCCTTCCATTTCTATTTTTTTGGAACAGTTTCAAGAGAATAGGTGTTAACTCTTCCTTAAATGTTTGGTAGAATTCCCCTGGAAAGCCATCTGGCCCTGGACTCTTGTTTTTTGGCAGAGTTTTGATTACTAATTCTGGTTCCTTACTGGTTATGGGTCTGTTCAAGTTTTCTATATCTTCCTGTTTCAGTTTTGGTAGTATATACGTTTCTAGGCATTTTTCAACTTCTTCCTTATTGCCCATTTTGTTGGCATATAATTGCTCATAATATTCTCTTATTATTGTTTTTATTTATGTTGTGTTCGTTGTGACTTCTCTTTCATTCTTGATTTTATTTATTTGGGTCCTTTCCTTTTTCTTCTTGATCAAACTGGCTAGTGGTTTATCAATTATGTTAATTCTTTCAAAGAACCAGCTTCTGGTTTCATGGATCTATTCTGTTTTTTTGGATTCGATAGCATTATTTTCTGCTCTAATCTTTATTATTTCCTGTCTTCTGCTGATTTGGGGTTTTATTTGCTGTTCTTTTTCCAGCTCCTTAATGCGTAGGGTTAAGTTGTGTATCTGAGATCTTTCTTCCTTCTTTAGGAAGGTCTGGATTGCGATATACTTTCCTCTCATGACCGCCTTTGCTACGTCCCAGAGGTTTTGGGTTGTGGTGTTATCATTTTCATTGACTTCCACATGCTTTTAAATTTCTTCTTTAACTGCTTGGTTAGCCCATTCATTCTTTAGTAGGGTGTCTTCAGTATCTGAGTAATTGTTACTTTCCAAATTTTTTCTTGTGGTTAATTTTGAGTTTCATAGCGTTATGGTCTGAATATATGCACAGTATGATCTCGATCATTTTGTACTTACTTATGGCTGATTTGTGTCCCAGTATGTGGTCTATTCTGGAGAATGTTCCATATGCACTGGAGAAGAATGTATATTCTGCTGCTTTAGGATGAAATGTTCTGAATGTATCTGTTAAGTCCATTTGGTCCAGTGTGTCATTCAAAGCCATTGTTTCCGTGTTTATTTTCTGTTTAGATGATCTGTCCATTGTTGTAAGTGGGGTATTGAAGTCCCCTACTATTATGGTATTGTTATCAATGAGTTTCTTTATGTTTGTGATTAATTGATTTATATATTTGGGCACTCGACATTTGGAGCATAAATGTTTACAATTGTTAGGTCTTCTTGGTCTATAGACCTCTTGATTATGATATAATGCCCTTCTGCATCTCTTGATACCGTCTTTATTTTAATGTCTAGATTGTCTGATATAAGTATGGCTACTCTGGCTTTCTTTGTTGACCATTAGCATGATAGATGTTTCTCCATCCCCTTATTTTCAATCTGTAGGTGTCTCTAGGTCTAAAGTTGGTCTCTTGTAAACAGCATATAGATGGATCTTGTTTTCTTATCCATTCTTTTACCCTATGTCTTTTGATTAGAGCATTGAGTCTATTGACATTTAGAGTGAGTACTGAAAGATATGAATTTATTGCCATTATGTTGCTTGTAGAGTTGGAGTTTCTCATGATGTTCTCTGGTCCTTTCTAATTTTTGTCGCTTTTGGGATTTATTCATTCATTCATTCATTCATTCATTCATCTTTTCTCCCCTC